>NC_057861.1:289632543-289722543 GCF_019393635.1 Dromiciops gliroides | reverse complement strand
GGCCACAGGAAGAATGTGTATGTGTGTCTGTGTGTGTGTGTGTTGGGGTCTGGGGAGGGGGTGGGTGGTGGTGTATAATACACAAAAGCACTTTCCAGGGAAGGGAGGGAGATGAAATTAAACTCCTTTTTTTCTCATGTAAATCAAGTAACCGTTTATGCCAATTAGTATTCAGTCAATGTAATTTCTAAGATTTCATCCTCCAGTATATTTATTAATAAGCGAAGGGATCAACTAATAAGATCTGTGTACTTCCTTGCAGCAGATAATAGACATCTCTTTCATATAACATACCTAGTGGGGATCCTTATCACTTGTTGATTCAAGCAAATTAAAAATGGCACTAAGAAAACAGGAGCAGAGACAATTCAACAACACATTTCCTTGTATCTAAAATCTTCACTGTCTAGCACAGAATATCGTTGCTTGTTACTCTGATGTGCTCAGAACATGGGGCCCCAGCCATTCAGGTTGTCCTATCAACTGTGAGTTTTAATTTGAACCACTTTTTACATTATTAAAAAAAAAAACTTACTTTTTTGCCAGCCCATCTTCACCCTTGTTGTGCCACCTAAGGTTTGCAGGCGATGCTCTACTCCTGAGCAAGCCAAGCATATCAAGTGTGCCTGCAATACTCACAGGCTAATGAACAATGCACAAAAACAAAAGTAACAGCAAGGCTCCTATTATCTGATCTTCCGTAAAACACAAAAACTGCCTTCTCTGGTGCAGAGGAAGTGCCAGTAAGCCTGCAGGTGTGAGCCAGTTAAAAGAAAAGGCTCTGGCTAAATAGATTCTTTGACTGTCAGGGATTAGAGTCATGGCACCAGTGGTAACACACATCTTTTCCTTTAATTTACAAAATTTTCTCACGAGTCTGCAAGAGTTCACCCCATCAGGGGCTTTTTGAGGCCATTGAAATGTCTTAAGTTTTAATTAAGTTGGAGTTGTCAGAAGAAAGCTTTTTTGGCACAGAGTCAGGGTCATTAATTACTGCTATCTTTGTTTCTTTCTGAAAAAGGAACTCTACTGACTTGTTGGGTTACTTACATAGCCTACATTTTCTATCTGGCAGTCCTTATTCACCTCCAAATGGGACTTGATTAAGCAGTTTACCAATTACTTCCATCAATTCAATTTACAAACCCTCTGAGTAATCTTAAAACTAAAAAAACTTTTTTCAGTAGTGGTTTGGGGTGCAGCATCCCTAATAAAAGCATCCGGTATGTTGCCAAGCATTTTAATTTGGGGGGCTTTTGTTGTTGTTGTTGGGTTTTTTTTTTTATCATGAGAGTTGTAGCTTCTTTCTCTAAACTTCCAGTCCCACTTTTATCTATTGCACACACCTGTTGAAATTCACTTAGCTTGCTGACATAAAAGCACAAAGCTTTCTGTTTAAACATAGTTAATTAAACATTATTTTCTTCATCAAATTAGAACATGATTTGTATTAGAGAGATTCCATTTAGTGTGACATATTTTAATCCAGCAAATATGTTTGCTATTTATAGATCAAATGTTGTCAAAAGAATGAAGTCTATTTTCTAGACAAATCCATAATTTTAAATTATTATACTACTTTGTAGAACACAGAATTGAAGTCACTCCTATTAACACAAAGAATACAGATCACTTTGAATAAATTTATATTTATTTTTATTTATTTATTTATTTTTAGGCAATGGGGGTTAAGTGACTTGCCCAGGGTCACACAGCTAGTAAGTGTTACTTGTCTGAGGCCGGATCCGAACCCAGGTACTCCTGAATCCAGGGCCGGTGCTTTAACCACTGAGCCATCTAGCTGCCCCCATTCAGTTTCTTTTAAGAAAATATTTAATTCCTAAAATCTTGACCAACTACTTATTTATATTGGATTCTAATTTTTAAATGGGGATTTTTTTTTACCAAAAATTATGACAAATTCTGATTATATTGCAAAGTTTATCATTTTAGATTACTCAGTTTAGCAAGTGATTACGCAGTGACCGAAAGAATTTAAATGACTGTGTTGCAATATATATTTTTTGTTTTCCTCCCTTGAGTTTTTATTTCATTTTTCACCCATTTGTTTCATATAAATGGGCAACAAGACAGAACTTTGGACAGATCCCCCATAAAAGATTTATGGGATGACATAGATAAAAATTACACAGAATCAAAAGGTTGCAATCTGACCCACATTGATGAGACCACAGACATATCTGAATATCTAGGGGACATGAAAGACTGTAATATTTTCACAAAAATTAGGAAACCTTTCAAACAGAGGCACTTGTAAATTAGGACTGGTCTATTGCTATTCTTTTCTATGCTGGATAGATAGTTTATAAAATTTGACTTTTAAAGGTCACCTTGTCTAACCATTAGACAGAGCGCGAATGCATTCTGTCCCATCCCTGATGCCATCCATGTAATAAAAATGCACAAAAACAAAAGTAATAGCAAGATCACTTGAAGACCTCTAATGATGGGAAACTCATTGAGATTTACCCATTCTAACTTTTGGACAGTCTTCATTGTGAACTTTCTAATGTATCCTAACATATCCCACTGAAATGAATGTAACAGGATCACAAAAGTTTCAGAAAAGGCTTCTAATTCATTTAAGTACCCAAACACCATTATTCTTCTGTTTACTTTTTTTATAAGTATTGAAAACCCTATCACCACTTGCCTAGAGCTATCAAACAAAAAGTCATACAAATTCAATGAGCACTTTGACATTAATACATAATGGAAGGAAAATTAAGATTGTCATATGTGGGCAATGTACTTAGTTCCAGGATAAGAAACTTCTCTATTTGGAGCTAGGCATATAAACTAATGGTGCCAAATAAAAGGCAGGGATAAATCACTTCAGGAGGATCATAAGATCCTAATCTCACAGAGTTAGAGCTGGAAAGGAACTCAGATGCTGCCTGCCCTTCATTTTACAGATGAGAAAACTGAGACCCAGGAAAATAATGTAATTTGCCTGTGGTTATGAAGGTAGTAGGTGTTAGAAGTAAGATTTGAACCTAGGTCTTCTGATTCTAGGGCCAATACACATTCCTCTGTACCAAGTTGCTTAAAAGTCATTTAAATTAATTGTTTGATAGAATGCATTAATCATCTAAATGGTTTCCTAATGTAAATATACACATATATGTATATATATTCATTGTATTTTGATTATAACTCAAATTATCAATACCTAAAGAGAATAATTTAAGCTATTACTTAATTTCTTCCTTTAATATAATTATCAAATAGCCCTCAATTTAAAGGTCCTCACCCAGTTTAGAAGCAAAAAAACCCCACCAAACTAATTATACAAGGTATCGATTAATTTTAAAATACTGATATCCATACCTACTCAGTCCCTCCAAAGAGGATTTGAGTCTTCTAAAAAATATTTCAACAATTGCTTTGTGTGAGTCATTTGGAAACCAAAAATTCTAATGAAATGATATATCAGGGAAATTAAAGAAGTAATTTTCACATGATCATTGATTCAGAGCTAGAAGATACTTCAGAGGCTGACTAACACAACTCTATCATTTTACTGATGAGGAAAAAGAGGACCAGGGAAAGAAAATTACTTGCTTAAGGTTACACAATCTGTAATCATCAAAGGTAATATTTGAACTCAGATCATCTAACTTTAGTGTGCTTCATTGCCTCCCTTAAATTGAAATGTATTTATATCAAGCAACCAGGTGGTGCAGTGGATAGAGTGCAGGGTCTAAAGTCAGGAAGAGTTCAAATCTGGCCTCAGACACTTATTAATTATGTGACCCTGGGCAAGTCACTTCACCCTGTTTGCTTCAGTTTCCTCATCTGTAAAATGAGCTGGAGCAGGAAATGGCAAACCACTTCAGTATCTTTGCCAAGAAAATCCCAAATGGGGCCATGAAGAGTCAGACACAACTGAAAAATGATTGAAATATCTTATTTCTTTAACAGTGTTGTAAGTTCCTTGATGGAAAAGAAAGGTCCCTGCATTTGCAAAGGGCTGTCAGATATCTGAATGTCCTATCAGCATTGTAAACTCAACCTGGGCAAAACATTAATATTTCTTCCCTAAACTTACTATGATTCCAAATTTTCCTATTTCTAGTGAGGACACTATCATCATCCCAGGCATTTGGGCTCAAAAATTATCCAGAACTGTTCTGTCTCCCTTATTCCCACATCCAATGATCTGCAGTCTTTTCAATTCAAGCTTCATAATACCTTTTACATCTGAAGCTCTCTTCTCTCATATGGCACCAGCCTAGTTCATGTCCTCATCACCTCTTGATTGGACTACTTACAGTAGTCCTAATCGATTTCTTTGCTTAGTCTTCCTTCCTTCCTACTTATACTCCACAAAATTACAAAAATCATCTTCCTCTGACACAGCTCTGACCATGTCACTCTAACCTCTACTCAAAAACTTTCTTATAGTCACTTCTTATTGCTTGAAAGCCTAAAATATAAAATTCTCAGCCTGGCATTTAATATCACTGGCAATATGGCTCTAGCATACCTTTTCAAACATATTTCATATTATTTCCCTTCATATACTTTATCTTACAGCCAACCTATTACTATTAGTTGGTTCCCATACCCATCCTTCCTTATTCCATCTTTCTACAGTAACTCAAATTAGTTGTTCAGTATGTCTCAATCTACTAGGTCATTTCACTTGGTGTAGACCTAGAGATTTAATGTGTTAATTTGGTGCCGAAGAATTTTGTAGTAGGGCAGTATTTCTAAAAATGTGATCCATGGACCCCTGGGCATAACCAAGGTCAAAACTATTTTCACAATACTAAGATGCTATTTTCCTATGAAAACACTCTTTTCCAACTGCCTATCTCTCTGTGTCTAGATTTTCTTTGAATACTTCAACCAAAACAATATATAAAAATATATTAAAACAATATAAAATATATAGTATATATTATGTGTTAAATATTATATTCATATGTAAAATAATATATTAAATATAAAAATAGATTTAATGCAAAAGCAGATATCAAAATCCATCTATTTTCTATTAAGCTAGTAATTGGATTTGCAAAAACATGTAAAATAATACCATTCCTTTCACAATTATTTTGCTTTATGAAAAATCATTTTTTACAAAATATGTTATTTATGTTAACATGTGATGGGCTTATTATTAAATGAATTGGCAAATGATGACAATTTTAATTTCTAAAAAGGTAAATATAACCAATACCAAAAAAAACCTCTGGTGTCCTTAATAACTTTTGTTTTATTTTTTTGTTATTGTTATTGTTTTTTTTTTTGCAGGGCAATGAGGGTTAAGTGACTTGCCCAAGGTCACACAGCTAGTCAGTGTCAAGTGTCTGAGGTCATATTTGAACTCAGGTCCTCCTGAATCCAGGGCTGGTGCTTTATCCACTAAACCACCTAGCTGCCCCCCCCCATCCTCAATAACTTTTAAGAATGTAAAGGAATTTTGAGACCAAAAAGTTTGAGAATTGCTGCACTAGGGTAATAGATTGACTTGAAACTGTCTTTTTCTTTATAAAAATTTGATTTTATTATATTTATAGAATGATGCATTTTGCTTTATAACACAAGCTTTTTGGCTTAACATTCAGAAGCATGTGAAAAAAGTGACCAATTCCCATTTTTTCAGGCAAGCTTGGGAAAGAAGAAACTGAGGTTGATTCTCCTAAGGTCCCATGAATAGTAAATTTCCCAGAACTTGAAGGCAGTGGGGAACAGAAGGAAGACTACATTTGGAAGCAGAGGACTTAGATTTGAATTTTGCTTCTGCTATTTGCTACTTACATGAGTCCTCTAAGTGTGTGGCGTAGACAAGGCAAACCAAGCATATGACAGTGAAAATTCTCTACCATGATTTGCTGACACCTAATTTAACTTCACACTTGACTGAACCACTAAAAAGTAGTGCAATTAAGAAGATAATAAAATAATATAACAAACCATGGCATAACAATGTTACATAAAATAAAATAACAACATAATATAAAATGTGAAAAATGTAACTTGGGGGCACATTGTGCTTTTGACCAACTATTATTTAAACATTTTAATATAAGATTTTTACTATTATTTCTTAGGGTGGCACTTATATGCATGATTTTTATTGTTGTTCAGTCATTTCAGTTGTGTCTGATTCTTTGTGACCTTTTTTGGGGTTTTCTTGGCAAAGATACTGGAGTGGTTTGCCATTTCATTCTCCAGCTCATTTTACAGATAAGGAATCTGAAGCACACAGTGTTAAGTGACTTTCCCAGGGTCACACAACTAGCAAACTAGATTTGAACTCAGAAAGATGAGTCTTCCTGACTTCAGGCCTGGCATTCTATCCAGTGTGCCACCTAGCTGCCCTATATGGGCATAATTACTCATATCCAAATAAAATGAACTGGAAGAATTCCTTGGTCTGAAGTTCAAAGTCAAATTAAACTGTTACCATGGAAAAACATTCAAATTGTAGAAGAAATGAGAAAAATATGGCATTCTATGCTTATTTCTTCATACCACTAAAATAGTGCTACATGTTGGCAAGTGTGAGAATAGACTCATACTCCAAATATCACATTAATATTTCAAAAACTTCTACAGATTCATATACAATGGTGATGGCTGGTGACATCCCTAAAGACTAACTAGCCAAAGGAAGATGAAATCATTAGGCATAGTGACTCTGAAGACAAAGTGCTAAGTCATGGAAGTATTGAAATCTGGGATCTAAATCAGTAAAGACAACAAGCTCAAGGTTCTTGTCTGAAAAACTTGCCTCATATATACCTGGAAATATTGAGGTCATTTGCCCAGAGATTCTGTTTCTATACTCCTCATCTCAAGATTTCTCACTATTAAATCACTCAGATGCCCTTTCCTCCCTTTATCTCCTTCCTCACCACTGTTTCATATGAAGAGGTGGTCCTTCTCCTTGCTAAGGAAATCCCTTGTCATGCATATGTGTTGGCATTCCAACTTGTCCTCTCCACCTGATTGGCCCTTCTATCATACCTACTCTCTCAGTGTTCCTTAATATCTCCTCTCTATTGTCTGTTTCCCCAATGCATACAAATAAGCCTGTATTTCTTCCATCCTTATAAAGCCCTCAATATTTCTATCTACTTTAGCTGTCATTCTGTATCATTCCTCCCTTCTGTGGTTAACCTCTTTGAGAAGGTTGTCTAAAACTGGTACCTCTACTTCCTTTCCTCTCCCTCTGTTTCAAAAATCTGCAATGTGAATTCTGACCTTAACTGAAACTGCTCTCTCTGAAGTTGCCAATGATCTTTTTTATTTTATTTTATTTTATTTTATTTTATTTTATTTTATTTTATTTTTTTTAGTGAGGCAATTGGGGTTAAGTGACTTGCTCAGGGTTACACAGCTAGTAAGTGTTAAGTGTCTGAGGTCGGATTTGAACTCAGGTACTCCTGACTCCAGAGCCAGTGGTCTATCCACTGCGCCACCTAGCTGCCCCGCCAATGATCCTTTGGGGTTTTTTTGTTTGTTTATTTGTTTTTTTTGTGGGGCAATGGGGGTTAAGTGACTTGCTCAGGGTCACACAGCTAGTAAGTGTCAAGTGTCTTGAGGCCGGATTTGAGCTCAGGTACTCCTGAATCCAGGGCCGGTGCTTTATCCACTGCGCCACCTAGCCGCCCCCCCCCCCCCCCCCCCCCGCCCCAATGATCTTTTAAGGGCCAAATCTAATAGGCTTTTCTCTATCCTTATTTCTTGACCTCTTTGTTGCCTTTGATGACCCTCTTTTCCTTGGTAGTCTCTTCTCTCTAGGTATTTGAGACCCCTTCTACTCCTGGTTCTCTTCCTACCTGCCTCAATGCTCCTTAGTTTCTTTTGCTGGATCTTTTTCCAGGTCCTGCCTGCTAACCCTGTACTTCTCTCCCAATGTCCTGTTCAAGGCCCTCTTTTTTCTTCTTCTGTACTATTCTACTTGATGATCTCATCAGCTCCCATAGATCCAATTTTCATCTCTATACATTTGTTTTCAGAGGTGTTTATCCAACTCTAACCTCTCTCATGACCTCCCATCTTGCATCTCCAACTGCCTATTGGACATCTGAAACTGGATATCCTATAGGCATCTAAAACTCAAAATGTTGAAAACTGACATCATCTTTTTCCCAAAACCCTCCCTTCTTCCAAACTTCCTACTACTATCAAGGTTACCACCATCTTCTCAGTTATCCACACTCACAATCTAGGTGTCAGCTCTTCATAGAGTCTTACCCTGCACATCCAATCTGTTGCCAGGTCCTATAAATTCTGTCTTCACAACATCTCTGGTATATGCCTCTTTCTGTCTGACACTGACACCACCCTGGTGCATGCCCTCATCAACTTACATTTGGACTACTTCAATAACCTTCTGGTTGGTCTTCTTGTCTCAAAGTCTCTGCCTATTTCAGTCCATTTTTCACTCAGGTATCAAAATGACCTTACTAAAGTGCAGGTCTGAACATATCATATACCCTTCCAAACTCAATAATGTCCAGTGGTTCCATTTTACCTCCAAGATCAAATATCAAATCCTCTGTCTGGCTTTTAAAGCCCTTCATAATCTGGACCTTCAAACCTTTTTAGTCTTCTAGCCACCAGGCTCCTCCTCTCACAGAAAACTCATTTCCTGATAGCATTTTCACTGGTTGTCCTCTATGACTTCCTTCTTACTTCTATCTCCTTGGCATCTTTCAAGTCTCAGCTAAAATACCATCTTCTTTAAGAAGACTTTTCCATCCCTCTTAATATCAGGACCTTCTTTCTGAGATTACATCCAATTTATCATATATTATAATTATAGATATTATATATCAAATTTACCATATATGTATGTGTGTATATGTATATATGTTGTAAAGAATTAATTGTTATTTGAGGTTTTTATGCCTTGGCATGCACTGGCCTGGGGCTCCGAAAACTGCAAGGTACTCCACCCGCTGGTTGTAGCCATTGCCAGGGCTCTGGCACCTCATGTCATCACCACTGACCAATGCCTACATGGGCCTGGCAAAATTATAATGATTTGAAGTCTAGTGAGGGCAGTCATGTGACTGTCAGAGCAGCCATCCCATTGGCTGGGGCTGTGTGGGGGTGTTTCTAGGTTTGGAGGAGGAGAATTGGGCATTCTAGGTGGAAGCTGGAAAGCGACAGGTGTTCTGCTGAGTATTTCCAGCTGATTCCTGGGCGGTAGTATTTTTTCAGGTATTATAATTTCACTTTCCCCATTTTATTTCCTTTCCCTTGATCCTACTGATCTTGTTTGTGTTTTGTTTTTTTTTTAAATTTGTTCTTGTTAAAATAAATCTTGTTCTGTTTTGGGGGAGGCTGCCGATCTCCTTCCTTGCCCCAATATTGCGGTGAGCTGCTTAGCTAGCACGCCTCAATTAAAAATTGGTCCCACAGTTTGTATATATGTGTGTGTATACATGTATGTATATATATATATATATGTGTGTATATACATGTATGTATATGTATGTGTGTGTGTGTGTGTATACATGTATGGAGAGAGAGAGAGAGAGAGAGAGAGAGAGAGTTGTCTCCCCATTAGAATGTGAACTTCTTGAGAGCAGGAACTATTTTTACCCTACTTTGTATTCCCTGCACTTAGCATAGTGCCACAGAGACAGTAAGCCTTTAAATTAATAAATGCTTATAGATCAATTGACTAAAATTAATAAGGAAATAAAAGTTGCCTGAAATTTGAAGTATACAGGACTTCCATAGCACAATACTGAAAATTATCAGTTATCTTTTTTTAAAGTATTTCATTTTTGTTTTCTAGTCAATCAGAAAATTAGGATTGTCTTTTTAAGGCAGTGCCAATTTACTAGTGCCAGTGCTACTTAGGGTTAGCACTGGGCATTTGGGGGATATAGCTGAAAGTCTGGGGTTGAATGCAGCAGGAAGGCAGTCAACTTAGAAAGCAGTGGAGCAGGATAGCATTAAACTTCCAGTGATATGATGAGAGTATATTTAAAAGATTCACTGTCAGTACAGTGTAAAGGAAGGAATTTTATCCGGGTAAGTGTTTGAGTGCCTCCAATGATGTTTACGCAAGGTATATAATTAATACCAACCTCAAATCACTATGAAGAGGAAAAGAAAGGGTAGAAGAACAGGGAAAAGAAGAGCAGGGTCACAGAGTACAATTCTTCCTAGGGTAAAAAAAATATATCCTCTTGGTCTAATCAAACTAGATGTTCTTCCATAGTAATTAGACAATAATGAGTAATAAAGTACCTCATAGGGGAGCATATTCATCACAATGTCACCTTAATGAAATACTAGTAAAATCATAATAAATATCTTTTAAAATCTTTCCTAAACATTCTCTTATATATTGTTTATAAAGGTAGATTTTCATTCCAATATCAACCTTTTGTAATAAAGAAAAGTAAAAGGAAGGAATTAGAGGATTTGTTATTATGACTTTAAATCCATACAGGTTTGTAAAGTCTACAGTTCTTTTAATTATTCTTATCAAAGTTAATCAGAAATACAGCGACAAAAAGTTGCTATTTACATAGCCACGTAAATAATTCTTGTCTTTACTTTGCAGAAGAACAATAGCTGCAATAAGATATTTCCTTAAAAGAAGACTCTATTCTTACACATGAAATATGAGCAAAAATTATGCTAATTTGCATGATAATAGTTCACAAAATAGCCATAGTTGTAGTAACTTTTGAATACTCACTTATTCAGTTGAATTCCCTGTGTATATGTATATGTGTACATAAGTTTATATAAATATGCATATTTATTTTAATTAAATACAAACTGCTTTTATCATGACTACAATGGGTAGAAAATGATGACTATTAGATGACTAGATATTTTATTGAATCTGATATTGTCAAGGAAAAGTATTCTCTGAAGAAAAACAGTAATCCTCCCCCCCCAAAAAAAAAACCTTTTGAATTTTTTTCCAGATTACTTCAAATAACCCAAATGAAAAGATTTTTCAACCTCTTCTTTCATTCTATTCTATGTAAGCTTTAGAAAATGCCCTATTCTCTTGTTTCCTTCTTGTCTTTATTAATAAATTAGAGCAGTATCTTTAATATGGTTCCAACTATTCATGGTAATATAAGTGGATACCTAGAAATAACACTGTATTAAGGGGAGACAGCTGGCTGTCCACGGAGAAAGACAGCAAGATGTTAGTACACCTGAATGGCAATACATTGGAGAATATTTTGATAAGGATATCAGGAATAATTTGAAGGTTTCATCCAATTATTCTTACTTCTGTCTAGCTTTAACTTTTATTCTATATTTTTAGCAATTATACATATCTAAATGCTTTTGAATTTTTTCCCCTTAGGTTTTTGTCTAAGAAAGATGACCATATTTTTGTCCATTTCCCCCATTAATCATACTGTTCTGATCTTTTTCATCCCAAATATTCTTTTCTGAATTCCATCTGATATGTAAATATTTTTCCTAGAATTGAGATGTAACCCCACTTTTCATTGTCTTCTCATCAGATTTCTTATCTCTTCTCCATCATCCCATGGTATAGCAAGTGCATATTCTGTTACATAATTGGCTATTTACTTGCAAAATGATACATTTTCCACTCGGAAATACTGTAGCATCCTTGAAAAATCTTATGTGGCATTATTAAAATCTACCTTAATTTATGAAATGACAACTTTGTGAGTATAACTATTTGTCTATGTAATTTCAAAACAACTAATAGATTGCTCAGATATTTTTTAATACAATGCCAGCCATATTTACCAAATGTTTGACTCTTCTAATTAATGGATTTTTCAATATTTACAAATGTTCAAACAATATTACATTTCAAAGATAACTATACAATTTATGTCTCATGTCACTTATCTGTCATGAGTAGATTTCTAAATATGTTATTTATAGAAGGTCAGTTCATTTTATTTTAAGGTACTCTAGTTAGGAAAAAAGTAACTATATAGATATTTAAATGATTTTGTACACAAATTATAAAAAAGTACAGTATAAAAAGTTATAATCTTTGACGTTAACATATTTTGTAAACTCAAGTAATTCAGAAATTTTCCTATGATAAAAAGTACTTATAAGAGGAAAAAAAGTATGGTTTAAGTTAATATTTATAAAAAAAACCTTTTATTCTCTTACTGTAAGAGTTCTGCATAAAGTCTTCATGTCACAGTTTAATTGAGGTCAGTCTTAATTTTTATGACCAGAAAATACAAAATTTTTATTGTCTTTAGCATATTTAATTGGGTTAGATTCACTGATAATTTGTATTTTGGCGTTTCCCACAAAAATGCTATCTTTATCGATTGCAAAATTCTAAATGGTTTTTTGTGATAGCTCATGACTGTCCTCCAGGTTGAGCTTTCTTGAATTAAAGTTTTTTATGAGATTGAAATCTGACCTTCAAGATCAGGAATGAAAGTTGGATTATTAGTTCTCAACCTTAAAGAAATAATGTCTCAGCATGTTGTATTTCAACCACTTGAGCTCAAGGAGGTGTTAACAGAGTTGTTAATTAACCTAGGTCTGGAACCTATTGTGAAGAATCCCAGAAAACTGGAACAATAGGGAGGTGCTTCTTAACCCACAGCAGGGAAGAAACTGCCTTTTAATGGGATGATATAACCATAAAAGTCACAGATCCTGGATATTATGTTCAAACAAGGATGAGAAAATTAAACTAATAAACTGAGTTGACCAGATGAGGAAAAAAACATTATAATCCCTTAGAGAAGACAAGTTGGAGTGCAGGTAAGTGTATAGATAAAGCTTAAAAAAGAAAATCACACTTTTCTCATCAAATGACATAACTTTTTGGTGCTGCTTTCTGTACCTGAGGTAAAACAATACTCATAAGGGAGAGAAACAGTACATCAGAGATAACCCCTTACTTGTTCTAATACTCCAGCTATGGAGATATCTAGTGAACAGCAATTGGAGATAGTGACAGGCTGGGTCATTCATAAAGCCCAGTTCATGACAGAATTCTCAGGTCTTTTTGGCAAGTGACCAGACTAAGTATGAGAAAGGAAAGAAAGAGGTCACTCATGCAGCCAAACAATCTCTAATTCTGTAGTTGAGGTAATGAGTGCCATATGTGGAATCACATCTATATATCTAGCCCTAGTTTTTCACCTGAACTTTATCACTAATTGCCTTTGAATATTTCAAACATTATGTATCCCATAGACATCATAACTCAATATGGCCAAAATAGGAATTCTGACTTTTCCCCCAAGCTCACCCAACTACCAAATTTCCCGAAATTTCTGTCCAGGGTACCACCAGTTGCCTAGTCTCCTACACATGTAACCTTGGCATTGTCTTCAACTATGCATGCTCCTTCACTACACATATCCAAATAGTTTTCAGATGATGGCATTTCTGCCACCACAACATCTCTTTCATCGGTCCCCTCCTCATTACTCACACAGCTATCAACTTAGTTCAGACTTTCATGACCTCTCACCTGGAGTATAGCAATGGTTTTCTCTATCTTGTTCTTATTCTTCCACCTCCTTACCTTGTTTCTTCCCATTCCAGCCAATCTTTCCCACAGCTTCCAAAATGATTTTCCTGTAGCAGACCTCTGATCATGTCACCTGCATACACAACAAACTCTAGCAACTCCCTATGGCCTCCAGCATCAAATACAAAAGGCTCTATTTGGCATTCAAATCCCTTCGCAACCTAGACCCATCCTACCTTTCTAGTCTTCTTACACTTTACTCCCAGACAAGTTTTCTTTGAACGCTTCCAATAAATTGTTATAGGTGCATGTTATATGTTTCTCCATGTGATCAATGTACTTACTTAGACATTGGATGTAAGTTTATATATCTTGTACTGCAATGAGATTTGTATTCTTACTTTAATATATGCTACATTGTTATATATGCTACTGATAGTATGCTATGTGTTATTTTTGATGTATTCACTAATGCCATCTGGTTTGGTGTAAATACCATGTATCAAGTTTTATCATATGCATATACTATGTAGCTATATAATGTCAGCTATACAACAAAGTTAGGAATGTGGGCTAGTGAGTATAGAAACAATAACTGTCTTCTTAGGCTACCTTTTGTTTTTACTCAAATTCATTTGCATATTAAGTCAGAGAGGTTATTAGAAATACTTAATCCAGTTTTAGAAAATCAATTGGAATAAAGAATTATAATTATAAAGGTCAAGAATTAAAGACTTAATTTCAGAGTGGGCCTTTTGATATTTGGGTATGTTATATATCTGGTTTAAAGGTTATGTTTGAGGCATTGTCTGCCTATCCTTATGATAGAAAGATTCTAGCCACTATACTTGAGCCAAATTGAGCTGACATGGTGGACAGATGGCCCTGAAGAAATAAATTCCAGAAGCTGTTAACAGGAAGCAATGCTGAACAGATACCGTCATGCCTTCAGACCAAAAGAACAATGCCAAGGTAAGAGTGCAAGTTCAGAAGTCACCATTAGTAACTGCAGGCTAGAGAGGACCCTGGAACAACATGCCCAGTAGAGAACCAGCAGAAAGGGAAGGAAAGCCCAGGGAAAGTGGCACAACGATGTCACCAGGCATCTATATTCCTATGGCGTTGGAAACATGAGTTGCACCCACATGCATGTGTACTGTGGCCAATGCACCTTCTTGACATGTGTGCCTCTCATGTGTGAAGCTTATGTGTGCCCACTCATATATTTGAGGAAGATGATGCTCCATTTTTTGTGGGGGAAATTATCCTGTAATGATTTTTCACACTATACTATTTCACTAAATGTTTTTTGCTTTGGGTTTATTGAGTCCTTTGGCTGAGTACAAAAAAGCAAGCTAATTGGTAGGAGTTCGTGACCTGTGTTTTTGAATGGATCAGACATGTGGAGTACCTTGAACCTGGAGCAGCCATTCTGATAACCCCAGGTGTAAAAGGGAGGCATCACAGATGCTACAAAAACAAGGCACAGAAAGGGCTTCAAGGAGGAATCTAGCTCTAGTGCCTGCCTGTTGGGAGATCAATAACTAAATGATTCCAGTACAGATGGATGACTAGACTATTATTTTTTTGTCTACACTATTTAAGAAAAATCTCCAGGGATGGAGCTTTCACAATCTTATTTCATAGACTCTTTCAGTTCCCAATCATTTATATAATCAGTGGGTTTTTTCCCCCATGTACAACTGAACTCTCTCTGATTTTAATTTAAATTCATTTCATCTTGTCCACTCCTTTACTGGGATGGAGGATAACTGACTGTCCTAGAACAAAGGCAAAAACCCCTCAACTTTTATCTACATGAAAACATTTACTATGTCAGCCTTTAGATTTCTCTTCTCTAAGCTAATTCACTCCAATTCTCTTAGCCTTCCGTTGGTAACCTAACATCCTTTTAATCATTTCTTTACAACCTTTTAAAAATGTGTACTCCCAAACTGTTCTTGACAAGCTAGTGGGAAATGAATATAGAACTGATTTCCTAAGTCATACTCTTTAATGTTCTCTCAAATTAGTTTTTAAGTTGTAAGGATATGTCCACATAGTCTAAGCAACAAATTATTAAGACGACGTGTATAATTGTCTTGTGATAAAATTTAAGAAAGTTAATTCCACACAATTCTAACACTTTTGTACTTCAATACTTCAGTGATCTATTATATCTTGGTGTGAGTACTTCCTTGTTCAATATAGAACACAACCCCTCTGTGACTTAGTTATTTTTGTTGAAAAATGTATATCACCTTGTAATTCTGATGAACTTCTCTTAATTTATGCAGGCTGGTTTTTTCCTATGATAGACATCATATTGTTAGCTGAAGCATTTTCATATTGGAAGGACCCTTTGGAATGTGTGTTTCATTGTCTTAGCCTTAGAGGACCCAGGGTCACTACCAGGAGATTGTAGCACCTATTCTTGATTTACTCTCCCAATTCTCATTC
Source organism: Dromiciops gliroides (assembly GCF_019393635.1). Taxonomy (NCBI): domain Eukaryota; kingdom Metazoa; phylum Chordata; class Mammalia; order Microbiotheria; family Microbiotheriidae; genus Dromiciops; species Dromiciops gliroides. The sequence continues at coordinate 289,706,618 of NC_057861.1, read as the reverse complement.
CCACAGGCAAATTAGGTGCCCAGAGGGCAATGACTACTTCATACCTTGGGATTTTAAGGGTAGCCCTGAGAAGTTGTGGGTTTTCTAGTACTATCACTCATGAGCCCCAATCCCAGTGTGCTCCTCAATCCTTCCTTTTATTAGTCTGTGAGAGTTGAATTGCTTTTAGAAAAGGATATTTATCAAGATGGTATAATAGGGGGTAGCTAGGTGGCACAGTGCATAAAGCACTGGCCCTGGATTCAGGAGGATCTGAGTTCAAATCTGGCCTCAGACACTTGACACTTACCAAGCTATGTGACCTTGGGCAAGTCACTTATCTCAAGGCATGCATAACTATCTCTGTCTCTCTGTCTCTCCCTCTCTCCCTCTCTCTGTCTCTCTCTCCTAGGCTCTGGGTGTCAGTGCCCCTCATAGAGTTTTAAGACTGCCTTTCCTAGACAATACTTGGCCCCTGATACTTTCACATCAGCCACCTCAGTTCCAGGCACATACTACTACCTACACTGATGAAAAAATCTTGAATCTTCTAATCTTTTGAAGTTCACAAGATCAATCTCTGGTCAAGAAGACTAAAAAAAACCCTCTTTCCTCCACCCCTAAGTGATTTCATCTCAGGTACCTGGCAAGAGTTGCTCTGTCACCAGGGTACACTGCTTTTGGAACTCTAAATTTTGAACTGGCTTGTTGTTTTATCTGAGCCCCAAAGGGTATGCTAGATATTTCTCGCATGTCATCTTTGGATCTAATTTACATCTTTGATTGATTGAATTAGTGATTCTGTGACTCAAAGAGGCATTCTCATGTGATCATGATATCAGGTCATGGAGCATATTGCTAGTTATATTAATTGATATTGAGGGGTGCTGGACATCCCTCATGTACTATGAGAGGACTATGTTTAACAGGTAACTATTATTATGCTGTCTATTAAATGAGTAACATGTTACATAGTTCATATCTAACTGCACAAGCATATATGTGCATACAAACACACAGTTTAAATCCTCTTTTCCAAAAACTAAAGCTCTTTCTTACTCTATCTCACCACCAAATGCTAAGAAATGTGACACAACAGGAATCCGGGGCTGTGAGGTTCTTGACTGTCTGACTGCCTCAAGGAGACTACAAGGGGGCAGCTAGGTGAGCTGGTGGATTAAGCACTAGTACTGGATTCAGGAGGACCTGAGTTCAAATCCAGCCTCAGACACTTGATACTCACTAGCTGTGGTGACCCTGGGCAAGTCACTTAACCCTCATTGCCCTGCAAAAAAAAAAAAAAGAGACTACAAAATCACCAATGCAACAGAGAGTAGAGGAGAAGGTATAACAGTACTGAGTAACTTGTAAGTTCCTTTAGGGTAGAACTTATTTTACCTTTGTCTCCATGTTTATGTTTCCTATTTTCCACAGTGTGGTACACATAAAACATAAGTAATAAATCTTCAATGAATTGGATTGACTTGAACAAGAATGAGTCCTCAAATCAGGGTATCCCATAGCAGAAGGGTGAGAAGACATGTGTTAAGTTTTTGGCATCAGAAGATGAAGAAAGAGAGAAGGCCCAGGTGCTCTAACATTTCTTAGCCAGTCCCACAAAGAAATTCTAAAAGGACCAAAATAAATGTACTTGTATGTGTAGTGTGACAAAGTAGATAGTTTTACGTGCACATGTTCTGTGTGGTATGACTTCTGGAGTGAGGCAAGGAGAAATCCTGAATGGGTCAAATAAATATCCTCTTCACCTATTTGACACCACTAAGAATTCCTAAACAGGAAATAGCCCATCCTTCATTTTTCACTCCACAATGAGTGATAAAATGCTGGGGAGAAACCATATTAGTGCAAATGAGTTTCAATAAAAGTATAAATGATACAATTATATCCTTTTATTTTTACTTTATTTTTTGACTGATGACAGGATTTTCAAAGCAGAAAGGCATTCAAGGATTTAAATTTATGGAGAGAATGCTAATGAGTGGGGAAAGGAAGCTGGACAAAAGATGAACTTTGGGTATGTCACAATTTGATTCTGGGCTGTGGCTATATCTCTTCAAATTTGTGTGGCTAGACAACCAGAAGCTAAGTACAAAGACCAACTTGCAAAACCATTTCTTGTGTGTACCTTAGTGGAGACTGTTCCTAATATTATCAAAACAACCAAGTTTCCCTGATTTGCATATAATATTCTTGTTAATACATCCCAGGACCACATTTACTTTTACCATCATGGGAAATGGGTAACTTGAACTCAGTGGTGGTACATTTTAACTTTATGATGATTTGTCTGCTATTTTTGTCTTTAAACAATCTCCCTTGATCCTACAGGTTTGTCATTTGTATTGGTCACTAAGTAACCTTCTACTTCATCATACCTAACAGCACATTACAACCTTTCTTTGCACTAAAGCTGAGTGTCCACAGGCCCAAAAGTGAACATATTTTCTCTGCGCTACCAGGGGAGATGGTTTCAAAATCATTTATGATAGGGCCCATTCAAGCAATGTACTCCCTTGCAGAAGAGCTAAATGTGTTTCCATTGTACTTCTGGCAGTTCTCCAAGGGAGTAGACCCACTCTAAGAAAGTATTCTAAAAATCTTGATTTTATTTGTGAGTAATGTTTCTCTTGCATGAACTCTCAGTTTTTAAACTATTCAAATGATGCTCACTACACAATTTGATCTACCCAATACAATTATTTCCCAGTGTTCAGCCTAAAAGATTTGTCCTCCTCTGTATTTTCCAAATACATGCAACTAAAGAAGATGATAGAGGCTCATTATATGCCTGATACCCCAAGCCAGTGAGGGAATATTTTCCTATGATATTAATTTGGAATGACTTTGCAAATTAATTTATATTTTCCCATGAAACTCCCTTCAGATAGTTTGATCAATGATCCTTCATGACGATGAAAAGTCATTTAGCCCTGCAGACTCTGTTTGCTAAAATCTTTATGAAAATTTCCTGCTTAAATGTTTTCTATCATGTGTACCCATACTCTAGGTCTTTGCTTTATGTCCCTTCAAAAGTTATCCGTATCATATCCATTGACTAGACAAAGTATAAAAGAATAGAACACATTTGTTTATTGTAATGGGCAATGGCATAAGTGGGTAATGTTATGGAAAAAAGTTTCTTTATCCAAAGAATTTGCTTAACACTATTCAGTGAAAAAAGTTGGAAATTAGAAAGTAATTTTTTCTTATCAGCTAAATTGAATGCAACAACTAGCACAATGATTACTGCACAATAGGCAGTCAACCAATACTTGCTGGCTAATTGATTGACTGAATTGTCAAAAGAATGCACTAAAAACTACTGCTTCTCTCTCCCTCTCTCTCTCTCTAGATATATGCATATGATATATATATATATATATATATATATATATATATATATATATATATATACACACACACACACACACACACACATACACACACACATATATTTTATTTGGAATTGAAGCACCATTTTTTAAAAATGTAAGCCAAGATCTCTAAGAGTCTAACAAAATGTAAAGAAGGAATAAACCACTTAAATGATTTTTACCTTCAGTGATAAATGTCATCATAATAATCTACATTTCTATAGCACTTTATGTTTTTTTCAAGGCTTGCAAATACATAATCTTATTTGATCCTTATAATACGCATTACTAAAAAGGCGATAAATTGGACCTTGTATTTTCTTTTCTTTTCTTTTTTTTGCAGGGCGATGAGTGACTTGCCCAGGATCACACAGCTAGTAAGTGTCAAGTGACTGATCTGAGTTCAAATTTGAACTCAGGTCCTCCTGAATCCAGGGCTGGTGCTTTACCCACTGTGCCACCTAGCTTCCCTTGTGTTTTCTTTTCTTTGTGGTTGCAAAGAACTGAAAACCAGCTGACAGAGAAATGATGGACAATGAGAAATGTATTTTTGAACATGGACAACATGAAGATTGTTTTGCTTGACTATATTTATATGATATAGAAGCCCTATTTCTTTCTTTCTTTCTTTCTTTCTTTCTTTCTTTCTTTCTTTCTTTCTTTCTTTCTTTCTTTCTCCCTTCCTTCCTTCCTTCCTTCCTTCCTTCCTTCCTTCCTTCCTTCCTTCCTTTCTTTCTTCCTTCCTTCAAGAGGGTGTGGAAGGGTAGGAGAAAGAAAAAAAAGTGCTTGATAATTGAAAAAATATTTAATGAAGAAAATATTCCAGGACTAAATTTTTAAAATTCAGTTTTTTAAAAAATCCACTAAACGGATTCATTAAATATGAATATTCAAAACTTAATATGATGATCAATCTAGTTTTCTGCTTTTCCAGGTGGCTGCAGTAAGTCTCTTAGAATAATGGAGCCGGGAAATTTTTGATAGTTAATTGTACTGGATTACTGTTTGGCAATCAACCAACTTCCTGGCTTGAGGACAGATCATTTTATTTAACAGTTCATCACTAAGACCTCACCAGCATGCCAACAAAGATCACTATTCCATGGAAGTTAAGTAGCTGAAAACAAGCTCATTTTAGGAAGCTATATAGTTAACAAACTATGCAGGTAAGCTCTAGATAATACAAACTACCACTAAAACCATTGACCAAGTGACTGACAGGAAAAAAAAAATTCTAAGGGCTTGCCTTATCAAAAAGAAAATATTTCTTCATTTTATATTATATGCATTTTGTTACCTTACTCAACATTCTACTCCAATATGTTGATTTTATTTGTAGATATGACAATAACAAAATATCTGGAATGTATTGAAACAAAACAAAATCAAGATAATAATTAATTGTTAAGGTTCAGAGGCAATAATCTTTAAATAGTCATTCTAGCAATTTTTTTTCAGCTACTAACTTAGGCTGCTTGATTTTCAAAAAGTAAACACCTATGCAAAATAAGTGCCCTTAAGCTCTCTGTTGAAATACTTTACATATGGTGTAGTTTGATGTTTAGTTCAAAAATCTCCATTTTGACACTTAGTTTCCTGTTCATCTTCCAGAACTCATTCACAGGGGCATGTGTCACATTTCAATGTTCATGTTCCAATGTTAGCATGAATTGGAGAGAACTGGTACTGTGCTATAGATCTCACACTAATTTTTATCTACTTCAAACTCAGAAGTTATATGTTCCAATGACATAACTAGACAATAAAAACAATAGCTAAAATGATCACTGGATTGGGGGAAAAATCAAGAACAAAAATTCTTGCAGTGTTCTAAAGTGAAAACCTTTTTGGTCTAGATGTTGCCAATACAGAAGTCTTAAAATTCAGATATTCTCTCAGTTTCATTTTCTGAGCAATCATTATGTATCTGTTTCTGTTTTGCTCCTGCTCTGGTCAGGTACAGATAACCCTATTTATTACCTTCCCCTTCTCTTTCTTCTCCTGTCCTCCCCTACTTTGTTAGGAACTTGGACTTAGTTTATGAACCAGTGTTAGATAGATAACCAGATAAAATATGGCTAAATTAATACTCCAGCTTTTTTTTCTCCTTGATTTCTCCTACATTTTTTAAGACTTCATTTTTAATTTGTTAATTTTTATTTTTAAAAAATGTAATAAACATTTTTATTTAGAGTTTGGGGTTCCAATTTTTATCCCTCCTTTCCTCCCTTCCTCCCCTCCCTTCTCCCTGAGGTGGCAAGCAATCAGATATGATTCTCTACACTTTGAATATTTTGGCTACCTTTTCACAGAGCAACCTTTTCCTAGCATTGACTCAGTAGGCCCAAATATACCATTTAAAACAGAGTCTTTTTCCCAGTGCACACCAAAATATAGTTCTTGCTGATCTTTTAAAATTGATTTACAGTGTCTATTGTATTTGAAATATGGAAATCAGATTACCTCGAGAGTCAAAGACAACATTGATTACATATATGGCCAGAAAAAAAGGTGAGCTAATCACGAAGCATGTATGAAAGAGAACATAGGGATAGTATAAGTCCTACACCAGTACCTTTAAGATTATTAAAAGAACTAGAAAAAGGCTTCTAATATGTTGCCATAAGAACACTTCTAGTATTCTGGGGTAAATCCTCCATAGCAGAATTACAGTGTGGAGTAATTTCAATTTACATTAGTGCTATCTACAAATTGATGAAACCATTGATGCAGGAAAGTAAGGCACTTAGAAAACATCTCATAATTTGAATTTTTCAAAAAATCAGTTTGAACTTCTCCTCATTAGCCTGAAATAGAAAGATTATGTTTTTATCACTTTTCATTCCATAGTCTACTTAAATTTGTCCATATGGTTCTGGTTGGTTGTTATCCTTTGCTCTCAAAGAGGACCAAAATAACATCACTATGTTAGAATCAAGTTACAGTGTGTCTGACTGTGGCCAATCACACCAATACGAGCTCAGAATGCTCTACCACAGGTCAGGCAAAATCTCTCCATCCATCTTGCAAGTGAAAGGCACTGATATTCAGAATCACTATTAATTGACACTTCTCACTCCTTCTGGATATGTATTGTTAGCACAGTAGAAAAGACAGCTCACCTGAACTTCAGGCGAAGAAGAGACAGCTGTTACAGACAGTACTGAAGAGTAAACCAACTTCATCTCTCACTGGAGCTCAGTTCACATATGAGCAGGGAAATAGAGGATTTATGTTGCTAGCACATAAGTTAGCCCTCAGCATTTTGTAAGATTACGTATGAAATATGAGGGTAAATTTTTCAGTTAGGAATCATCTTGCAGCAGGGCACCTAGACTACAGTGCTTTTAGAAGCCAGTGCTTAACTTTCTCTGCTTGATTGTGTTTTCTTGGTTGCTGTTGAGGGTAGAGTCAACAGAGAAGGTTTTGTGTGTATTGCCCTCTTCCCACCAGGTAAAGTCAGCACAGCTGTTACCATTTTGGAGTCATCTGTGGTGATGTACACTTAACTTTAATGGATGCTACATAGCCATCCTAGACTCTCTCCTTTGTTAGCATATGGTTTGTAGGAACCTAGAGTATAACAGGTACAACCACACCCCTGATTTCAGTTGCTGATTCCCATAGCCAGTCATTAAAGACTGTCCTAATAAGAGGTATTCTGATTGAACCAGAAAGTTGTTCCTTATTACAGAGAATCAAATCAGTTCTTCTCTGCCTACACTGATAATACCTGCTACCCCTGGAAGACAGTATAGCATAATGGAAAGAATACTGAACCAAAAAATCAGGAAACTTGAATTCTGGTCTCAGGTTTATGAAAAAAATATTCATAGGATTTGAGAGTGGAGGTGAAGATGGAGGTGGCAAAAAGACTTTTTTAAAAAATAACATAACCAATGCATGATTATTTTCCCCCCCCACTAGTTACTATGGCCCTGGGCAGATGAAGGTTCAAAGTTTGTTTCCAATGATGGTTAATAATAGCATGTATACTCTAAAATTTCAAAGACTTATTAGATTACATTGGTAAAGACTTTCCAATATAAATAATAATGTTGATGGAATGGTTGAAGATAGAACATGCCAACATTAATGTTTAATATTGACATCTAAAAAGAGTATGTGAAAAAGTATTTACTAAGCAAATTGCTAAACAATCCTTGTCTCAATGGAATACAAGGAGGCAGAAGATGAAGGCCCTAATCCAGACTGTCCCTTACTTTGTGATATTGGGCAAGTCACCGAAGTGCTATAGAAATTAATTTCATGAGATACATTTAAGTTTAGAAGGTACCTAAGAGACTTTTTGGCCTAATCATTTCCTTTTACAGCTGAGAAAATTGAGTCCTTGAGAGATGTGACTTGCCTAATGTCATAGAGAATAGTAACTGAATGAATACAAATGCCTTAAATCCATATCCAGTACTCTTTCCACTGCACTATGACAGTTTTTTTTTCTTTAGCCTTGATGAATAAAGGATCTTCCAACTGCCTTTGATGAGTTCAAATCACTAGACCCAGATGAACTACCTTCCAGGTAGAATCAAAATAGTGAATATGATTGTTCAACTGCTGTCATTGAGCTTAGAAAACATTATAGACAAGAATCAAGATACCAGGGGACTATAGAAAGGCAAATGTCTTAATTTTCTAAAGAGAGAATAGATTGGAATCTGAAAACTAAAGGACAGTGAACTTGACTTGATAAATGGCAAAATTTATGAGAAGGGAACATTTGGAATAGGAAACAGCAGGTACAAAAACTCAGAACAGTTCCATCAATAATGGGCCATGCCAGACTATCTTCAACTCTTTTATTTTTGACAGGGTTTTTGGACTCGTGAGTCAGGGGAGTGCCTTAAATCGAGTTACCTAGATTTTAGCAAAGCACTTCTCAGTGTCTCTCAGATGTGATAGTTGGATGAATTTAGAATAGGCGGGGAGGTGGAACTCAAAAAGTAATAATAAATATCTCATGGTCTGCCTCAAAGGAGACACTTAACAGAACAGTGATCTATGTTTAATACTATGCAGTTATGGGGCAGCTAGGCTGCACAGTGGATAGAGCACCGGCCCTGGAGTCAGGAGTACCTGAGTTCAAATCCAGCCTTAGACACTTAACACTTACTAGCTGTGTGACCATGGGCAAGTCACTTAACCCCAATTGCCTCACTAAAAAAAATACTATGCAGTTATGATTTGGATAAAAAACATTAAATGGAAAGCTTGTAAAATTTGCAAATGACAAAGCAGACAGAAAGAGAGAGAGACAGAGAGACAGAGAGAGATGGGGCAGGGAGAAGTATGTTAGGTCAAATTTAAAGATTACATCTAAGAGGAATAAATATAAAGTATAAAGTCTTTGTTAAGGCAGCATGGCTTCATGGATAGCTTGTTGAAATTGGACTCTGGAAGACCTGTATTCAAATCTTGCCGTTTTTGCTTACTAGCTTCATGACACTAAGCAAATTGCTTAATTTCTATGCATCTCAAACAATTCCCAAAGACCTATCGACTAAATCATAGAAGCCTTGCAATTTGCATTGTTATTCATGTTCACTAATTATGAGCACTCTCTGAAATCAATAATTATAGTTCCTTCATGTATTTACTATACACACATACACACAATATACACAACTCTACTGGATCAAGCAATGGAATAATATTGTGGCAGAAGGTATGAAGAATTCAAAGAAACTTGGAAAGATTTGTATAAAATGATAGACAGTAATATGAGTAAAATCAGGCTAATTTACACAATGATCATACTAATACAAAGGAAAACAATCCTGAAGGACTCTGATCAATGCCGTAACCAATTATTGCCTTAGAAACTGTTGCTGAAATATGCCTGCTGCCCCTTGGCAAATCAAGAAATTTATATCCAGACATTTCCAGAGTAATGATTTGTTTTGCTTGACTATACGTATTTGATACAAGGGATGACTTCAACAGGGGGAGGGAGGAGTTAGTGGTTAGTTAAGGAGTTAAAGTTAGGATTAGGGTTAGGGAAGAAAAAAGACAAAAAGAGCAGCAATAAAACATTAAAAATACATCAAATAAAACAACAAAAAATAAGTTCAGAAGGGAACATAAACAAGGGAATTTTAATTACTTCCTTATTAAATTTAAAATAGGGTTTAAAAACTGTATTTAAGAAAAGTTTATAGTTTTATAGGGAAAAAAAGAAAGAATGCTGACTTTAAAGTCAAAGATCTTGCATTTGCAGCCAGGCATTAGTGCTTATCAACTATGTGACTTAAGCAAGTCTTCTGACCTCTCTTGACCTCACTTTCCTCATATATAGAATAACTAGATGATGTTTAAGGTCCCTTCCATCCCTAAAAATAAAGTCACACATTTATATAAATATACACACATATATGTATATATCACATACTTAAAATGTCTGCTTATAAAATAGATTCTTTAATTACCACGTATGTTCTCAGCTTTCAATATTTTCATATTTATCAAGCTTCAACTAAAAATTCCTTTCAACAGTTCTCAGTTATTAAAAGTCTCTGTCCCTCTACCATTTTTAGGATATATTTATTTTTTAAAGTAAGCCAGACCTTAGACTTGGCTAAGCTGGCTTTCCCCAGATGATGAGGCCCAGTAGGGGTTTACTTCAACAAGAGCTCTTATAATTTCTGCTAGCTGGAGGACTTGATTTGAGCATGTGAATAGTAGCACAGCATTTGGGGAGAAGAATTATTATTATTTTTTTAATCCCTGGGAGATTCTAGCATCTTCAGTCTATGATTATCCAGGGAAATTACTTATTATGTGTTGTTACTGCTACTAATAATAGCAATTATTATTATTTAATAAGTAAAAGCTGGTTTTGAGGTGGTTGGCTTTCCTAGCATGATACATTTTCTTCTAAATCAGAAGAGATCACTTTAAGAGCATTTTGCAATATAGTAGGGAAAGGCAAAAGCTATAGACCTAGATGTAGTTCTTTCTCTATAATGTTATAGTAACTGCCAGAAGAATACTGAAGTCAGTGACATACTGTTTTAACATTTCATGAATGAAACATGAAATTTCCCTTTCATATTTTTGATGGATTGAAATGAATATTAAACAAATATAATATATTCACTATGTATTATTGCATATTATATTCATAATATAAATATGATATATATTCATGTAAAAAGAGTTGCCAAAACTCCAGATTTTGTGGGAATTTCTCCAAATTGGCTTCTAGTTTCCAGAGAAGGACGCCAAGAAAGCAGTAGTTTGAATATCCTGGCCACTGGGAAAGGTTAGTTCCTCCCTATTAATAAAGGTCATTTTTAATACAGTAGAACCCTTGCATTTTGCTCAGTATTAGTATAGGAAGTTTAGGAACTCTCTGAGTATCTAGGTTTGGCTACAGTTCTGGTGGTATTCGGGCAGCAGAATGAGGTAGCAAGGGAAAATTCAAATAGATCTTAAATTAAGCATATATCTATTAAGTGACTACTATATGTAAAACACTGTACTTGTCACTGGGGATGTACCAAGTTTAGTTCAGTCAGTGTTTCTGACCTCATGGAACTTAAGAGCATCATGTGGTACATACGTATAACTATGATACCAAATAATACATGATGGTTGCATTAGAGACATTCAAATTAAGTCCTATGAGGTCAGCGACAGGGAAAGGCAATTACTGATTGATTGAGGAATAGAGCAAATGTTCCCAGTTCATTACAGATTATCTTCATAATAAGGTCATTGCCTCTCAAGAGTTATCTATATTTTCCATATTTAATAAAAAGTGGCAAAAAGTCATTAAATAATTCAAAAGCAATTGGGTGATGTTAAACCAAATTTCACTTTCATCATATTTTTTTAAAATTCCATTTAAAGTTTGAAAAAATAATACATCAAGGGCTGAAGACTCAATAGTGAAACACTGCCGGATTTAGGGTCAAAGGACCTGGGTGCAAATCCAGGCTTTGTCACTTATTACCTGTATGACCTTGGGGAAATCACTTAACTTCTCTGGGTCTCAGTTTCCTCTTCTGTAGAATGAAAAGGTTGGGGCAAATGACCTCCAAGATCTTCCTGTTCTAAGTATGATCCTATGATCATACTTAACGTATCCAAAATTAAACTAATTATCTCCTTCCTAGCCCTGCTGTAACCCCTCCTTTTTCCAAACTCCCCTATTTCTGACAAGGCCACCTTTTTCTACTCCTCACTTTCTTCAAATCCATATATTCAGTCAGTTGCCAAGTCTTCTTAGTTCTATTTTCACCACATCTCTCATAGCCATCCCTTTCTCTCTATTCACAAAGGCTCTTATCTTTTGCCTAGGCTATTGCAACAGATTTCTAATCATTCTCTCTCTGCTTCCAGTCTTTCCTTTCTCAAATCCTCAGCAGAGCTGTCAAAGTGGCTTCCCACCCCAAAAGAGAGGTCTCAGCATGTGCCTTTTCTAATCCATAAACTCCAGTGGCTCTCTATTTCTCTAGGGTCAACCTACAAACACCCTGAGCATTTCAAGACCTTCACAACCTGGCTCCTCCATTCTTTCCCAGTCTTATTATACATTACACTCAGAATATGGAAACTTGAGCGTCCTCTGGACACTTCTGAGTTGGAAAGTCCTCCTCCATTCAGGACAGGGACTATTTCCTTTTTGCTTTTATATCCCCAGTAAATAGCACCACACTTGGCACATAGCAGGTATGTGGTTACTAATTGACTGATAGATCTATAAGATCAGTTCCCTGGCTGCTAGTTTCCTCTGTCCCTACCCACCTTATGTTAATTCTGTATATACATATGTATATGTTGTCTTTCCCAACAGAATGTAAGTCCCTTAAGCACAAAGATTGTTTTCTTTCTTTCTTTCTTTCTTTCTTTCTTTCTTTCTTTCTTTCTTTCTTTCTTTCTTTCTTTCTTTCTTTCTTTCTTCCTTCCTTCCTTCCTTTCTTTCTTTTTGTTTTAGTATCCCCAGTACCTAGTATGGTGTATGAAACATGTACTTGATAAAAGCTTATTGATTGACAGGAAAGAGGGATCAGGCTATCATTTCTTTTCTTTCTAAATCTCTATACTAAACAGAATGAAACTTGTATTATGATAAACATTTTATGAAAGTTATCTTTATCATAACTAATTGAACATCTGTTCAAAGTTCCTAAGTCCCAGGAGGAGACAAATAACCATTCTTCTCATTTTACTTCCCCGACAATCCTAAAATGTGTAATAATATTGCTCATTTCTTAAAAGTATCCATGCAAATTCCATTAGGAGCTAAATGAGTAGCCAAATCATATTTCTACAGTTCACCTTAATCTCAATCCTATTCACTGCTGTCCTCGAGGCTTTTATTACCCCGTTTGTTTTACAAATAAGCTCCAAAATACTCCTAGTAAGGGATTCACTCCTACTTTTGGTAGAAGACTAGACTATGGAAATGTCCTTGGCTGGCAGAGATAATTGGTGGCTTGTTTTTATTCATATTGACATATTATTCGTGCATTCAAGTACTTTCAGCAAAAGGTGAAAAACATCATGTCAGGGCACCAAAACAGTCAACCGAGTATCAAATGCTGATGTCAGTGATGGCAAGTGTATAGTCCCCTAACCAACTCTCTGCATGAGAACCATCATCTTATTTTCTTTAAGGACTACTAAGAGGCATGAAAAATCTGCCATAATTACCAATTATTATAAAAGCAAAATAAAATATTTTTGTTGTGACTCACAAAATATTTCTTTTTTTGCTCTAATGTCCCCAATAAAGGTCTAGTTTTGGGGGAAATTCTGTGCCAAGTTAAAGATTTTGGATTTTATCCCATGTAGTGGGGAGCCATCAATGGTTTTTGAGCAGGAGAATAATACAGTCAGATTTAAGGAGAACATTTTGGCATCTGTGTGGAAGAGATATGTCTTCCATACAGGAAAGGAGATAGAGCAAAAGTAGGGAGGCCAATTAGGAAACTGTCAAAATAATCTAGGTAAGAAATAATGAGGGCCAGAATTAGCATTGTGGAAGCATCATGCATGGAGATGAGGGAATAGGTCATCTCTCCTCTCTCTTCAACCTCACTATATCTATTGATTCTTTTTCTACTACTTTCAAACATGCTTAAGTCTCCTATTCTTAAAGCAACAACAACAACAACAAAAATCAAAATACTTTTACTTAACACTATGATCTTCTCATGATATCACCTTATATTTTTCTCTTTAACCAAATTCTTAGGGGAAAAATAAACAAAAAACAAAAACCTCTCTTCACTCACTACTTCTACTACACCTTCTCATAATCCTCAATCCTTCACAATCTGGCTTCCATTTTATTTATTCAACTTAAACTGTTCTTTCCAGAGTTGCCAATGATCTCTTAATTGCCTAATCTATATTTTTCCTGGGTCTTCTCCTTGACCTGTCTGCTGCAGTTGACACTGTTCATCAGTATCCTACTCTCTGTTCCTCCCTATGCCTTCAATCACCGTTTCTTTGCACTGGTAATACTAATCTGGAATTCTTTTCCTCCTCACCTTTACCTCATAGAATCCTTCCCTTCCTTCAAGAAAAAGCTAATGTACTATATTCCACATAAAGCCTTTTCTATGCCCCCATAATTGCTAGTAATCTTCCTCCCAAATTACCTTGTATTTAAATACCCTGTATATATTTGTATTTATTTAAATGTGTAGTTGTTTCCCGATTAGAACCTAAGTTCCTCGAGCCTAGATTGTTTTATTAATTTTATTTGTATCCCCAGAACCTACCACTGTGTCGTGTCTACAACATAGAAGGTGCCTAATAAATGCTTGCTGACTGATTTTTACATACAGGAGATATCATGGAAGCAGAATCAACAAGGTTTGGCAACTGGTTTGATGGACAGTGTGAGCTAGCGGGAAACCTCTAACCTGGGTAACAGGGATATGATGGTATACCTTCTATAACAACAGGCAAGTTTGAAGGAGAGTAGTTTTAGGGGAGAAGATAATAAGTTCTGTTTTGGCATTCTTGAGTTTGAGATGCTGATGCAATATTTAGCAGTCAACTATTAGTGTAGAATCGTTCTAGTGGAGGCAACAAGTGACAATGATAGATCCTAATTCTCAACTTTAAAATGTTGGAAAGAGTAAGAGAAGCCAGGAAAAAAGACAAGTAGGAGTAAGGCATATAAAAAGAGAAAAAGAAGAGTGTGGTGTCAGAAACCAAGGAAGACAAGAGTATCCAGAGGAAAGGAATGGGTGTGTCAGGTGCTGCAAGGGGTCACTAAAGAAGAACAATGAATTTGGTGATTTGGTGATCACTGATGACCTTTCATAGAGTATTTTCAGTATTGTGGTAGAAATAAGTCAGATAGCAAGGTGTTAAAACATCTCAAAATCAACATGTCCAAAATGGAACTTACTATCTCCCCCTCTAAACCTTCCTTGCTTCAAACCTTCCCTATTTCTTTTGAGGGTACTAACATCCTTCCAGTCAACCAGCTTTTTATACCTTACAGACGGGCTTCCCAATCCTTTTCAGTGCCCATGTTCCTTTTCTTTCAGTAATCCTTCCCATGCCTCCTATTTATTTGCATGCTATACTATTCAAATGTAATAGAATAGATGAATTTTGATAGGATAATATACTTGCTTGCCACATATTCCCCGTGTCTCCTTACAAAACTTTCTCTAACTCTCTAAGGATAGACATACTCCAGATCAGGAATCAGGAATCTTAGAGTCATCCTCAACTCTTTCCCTCATCCTTCATCCCTCATCCTTCATATTCAATCAATTGCCAAGTCTCATTGATTCTACTTTCATATTTGCCATCTATCCTCTCTGCTTCATTAATTAATCACACAGCCATCAGCCTAGGTCAGTATCTCATCATCTTTCACCCAGATTAGTACAATAGTTTCTAAATTAGTCTCTCAGTGCTTAGTGTCTCTCTCTTCTCCAATCCATAACCTACACAGCTACCAGTCACATTCCTAAAGCAAACAACTGACTATATCACTCTCTGCCCAAGTAGTTCTAGTAGGTATCTCTTGTCTTTGGGATAAAATACAAATCCCTGTGTTTGGCTTTTAAAGCCTTTACAATCCTATTCCAGTTTACTTTTTCCAGTATAAATGCATATTACTCTCACATATTTTAAGTTTTGGCCAACCTGATCTGATTGCTATTCATTCCACATAACATTCTAGCACATTCCATCATAGGCCATCTCCCATGCCTGGAATGCTCCTCTTCCTCCCTTTGGTCTCATGGAATTCCTACTTTCCTTCAAAGCTCATATCAAATGCCACTTCCTTCAGGAAGCTCATACTGACTTCCTCACTTACTAGTGCCCTCTCCCCTTCCTGAAATCACTTGGAATATATTTAGAATTTAATTTTCAATGAATATGACAAACTCCACTACCCCACCCCACCCCTGTCCATAAGCTACTTCAGGAGAATGTTTTATTTCCATTTATGTCTCCCCAGAACCTAGTAGAATTATCTCGTGCTATAGTATTTTCTCTACCAATGTGGCACCTGCTCTGCAATTTATAATCTTAGAGATTTTCTTGAGACACTGAAAGGTTAAGCAACTTGCCTAGGATCACACAGCTAGTATATATCAAAATTCAGACTTGAACCTAGGTTTATGTTGAACCCTAACTCCTGAAGCCATTACTTCTCAGGCCACAATCCCCTCATTAATTCCCTATCCATTACCTGTACCATTTCTCTGTATGCACTTAATAAATGTTTGATGAATGAATGCATAGATGCATGAATGAATAAACTAATATAAGAATGAGGAAATAGATGCATTGGGTTCAAGCTTTGTATGCCTTTTTTTCAGGGCAATGAAGGTTAAATGACTTACCCACGGTCACACAGCTAGTATGTGTCAAGTGTCTGAGGCGGGATTTGAACTCAGGTCCTCCTTAATCCAGGGCCAGTGCTTTACCCACTGTGCCACCTAGCTGCCCCTTCAAACTATTCTTTTATTTTCTTTTATTTTTTTTGGTGAGGCAATTGGGGTTAAGTGACTTGCCCAGGGTCACACAGCTAGTAAGTGTCAAGCGTCTGAGGTCGGATTTGAACTCAGGTACTCCTGACTCCAGGGCCAGTGCTCTAACCACTGCGCCACCTAGCTGCCCCCAAACTATTCTTTTGAAGAAGTTTAACCATGAAATTAATTTCAATTAAATTTAGTTCGATTAAACAAATATTTATTAAGCATATAATATGAATGGAAAAAAAGAAAGCTGGGACGGTAGCCAGATAGTTTAGAAATATCTTAATCCTGGGGAGACCTGACCATGTTTGTTGGCAAATGGAAAGGGGTCAGTGGAGATGGAAACTTTTGATGATAGGAGATGCAGAGAGGGAGAGAGAAAGTTTGAGCAAGGAACTGGAGGAAGCAGAAGGCAAGAGAATTAAAGGGCACACAGGCACAATCATTGCCCTTAACAAGAAATAAAGGATGCCCCTTTCCCTGAAACAGAAGGGAAAGAGGAGAGAATAGTGATAGTACTGAGAAGTTTCAAGGAGTGAAAGAAAAGAGTTAAAGAAGTTCTAGTCAGAACGTGTAGTAAATATCTTTTACCTAATGTTCTATTTTGCTTATAGGAGCACAAACTCGAGTCCAAAGAGTAACTAAGACCAGAACTATGTCTATTCAGTGTCAATTTCTTTACTTTGATCTCTATACCGTGTAGCCTCATCAATCATTTAAAAAGCAAGTGCAATTCTTTATATAGAGAAAATACAGCTTTAAAGCATCCTTTCTAGACACAAATGTGGAAATTCTCCTTGGACTGGAGACATCCCTAGGGAAAGGCTTTCTGATAACCACAAGCATCCAAGACACCAATCTTAGTTAATCACTAACAGGTTAGCATCTCTGAAAATAATACTGTCTAACAGCAGAAGAATGTGTAGTCTGCTTCTCATAAAACTTTAAACCTGGGACAAAACAGGAATCTAGTAGTGCCATTATTTTTTTTAAACTGAATTAATAACACATTATCAGTTTAGTAAGAAAATATGAACTGCAATTATCAGGCCTCCAGATACACAGCTTAGTTTAGAAGCTGATTGCATTTGCTACTGACTATCCTGAAGAATGCTTAATGGATATTACAATACAACCAATTTCATCAATATAACATGTATCATTAAAATCTAAAAGTATAATCTAAAATATAGCAAAAAGTTTCACATTATTTTATTTGTAATGGAAATAGCAATTAATTCAACTCAATTGGAGCTATTCTTTAGATAATAATTAATATTTAATCAATCAATTAACATTTAGTAAGCACCTACTATGAGCTAGGCACTCTTCAAATAGCTTTATTATGATTATATAGAACATTAAGCTTTGAAAAAAAACCCAAACACTTTCCTTATAACACTGTGAGGTAGGTAGAACAATAATTATTTCCCCCATTATATAGATTAGGAAATTGAGGATCTGAGAGCTTAAATGACATATTCATAGTCACTAGCAGTGAGGATCTGAGGTGAGGTTCAAAGCAAGACTACTGATAATAAATTCGACACTTTTACTCCAGATAATCCTATCTTGGAGACTTCATTTTAACAATGACTTCAGTTTATCAATATAAAATCCACCTATATTTTAGTGGGGAAAAGATCCATCACACACATTCATTCACTGATCCCTTCAGTCAATAAATATCAACTGAGAATCAGTTATGCATATGGCACTTCAGGGTTTATTGAATAGAATCTGGACCCATGATTCCATTCATATGGGCAGTTCTCAGGGAAGGAAACTCCCTTGACACCAATGCAAGGTTAAGTGACTTGCTAAGACTCACATAGCCAGGGTATGTCAGAAGAAACCTAAACCTAAGTTTTCCTGGCTTTGAAACTAGCTCTCTGTTCACTAAACTATGCTGTCTCTTTATGTGGCATTTAAATGTATTGACTATATGTGGAATATAAAGACCTAAAATAATATGTACACACATGTATAAGTGTATATATACATACACACACACACACACAAACTACAGAAACAATAGGATGTGATATCTGCCATATGAAGAATATAAATAGGGGGCAGCTAGGTGGCGCAGTGGATAAAGCACCGGCCCCGGATTCAGGAGGACCTGAGTCCAAATCTGGCTTCAGACACTTGACATTTACTAGCTGTGTGACCCTAGGCAAGTCACTTGACCCTCATTGCCCTGAAAAAAAAGAAAAAGAAAAAGAAAAAGGAAAAAGAATATAAACAAAGAGACAGCAATCAGAGAAGGTTTCATGGTAGCATTTTTGTTGGACCATAAGAGATGGGGAAGATTTTGATAAATGTATATGAAAGAAAGGTATGGACCTGGACCTAAGGAAATGTAGGGAACAGGATAAGAAAAAGCAGAGAGAAGAAATTGCACTAGGACCTCAATAGTCAGAAATAAAACAATTGAGTCACAAAGCAGAAATTTTAGTAGTTACTGGGGGTTGATATATCCATCTATCTATCTATCTATCTGTATGTATGTATGTGTATATATATATATATGTATATATATATATATGTATACATATACCTATTAGTTTACTTCAGTCCCTGCCTATATGCCTATGGAGATGAGAAAGCCCTGCAAACTGCCTCAGTGATTGATCTCCAATCCTGGAATAAGAATTTATGGAGGTTTGTTATGGAGTATAGGTATTACTCCTGATTTGCCATGATCCTAAGACAGAGCCTTTTCTAAAAGCCAGGAACCAACCCTTTAAGTCACTATAAATAACAAATTTAATGGAGTACCATGTTGCCTGGGGTGTTAGAATTTAAAGCCCCTAATTATATATATCTACAAGTGCCCATTCAATTAAAACAAAATCTAGGAAATACATGATATATACATATTTATATTTATAACATGTTATATATAATAGATGTACAAATTGCACATGTATAGCACATGTATTTACATACACACATACATAATGTCTGTGGTAACCTTTGTGAACCTTAAATCACTCTGTAAATGCAAGTTAATATAATTCTTTGCCCGAGCATGAATGCTTAAACTTGTTTTCCAGTTCCGTTTGAACTGGCCTATTGGCCGTTCTATATACATAACATTCCACCTGCCCATTTTGTGCCTATGCATGAGTTATCTATCCAATATATGGAATGCTCTTCATCTTCATCTCTACCCTGTAGAGTTCTATATTTCCTTCCAAACACTCTGAATGCTATCTTCTCCATGAAACTCTTCTGATTCTCCCCAATTGCTTTTTCTTCCTACCTCTCAAAATTATTTTGCATTTCTGTATTTACTGTATACATTGCTTCTCTTCATTTTTGTTTGCATGTTCCTAATTTCTATCATGGTATTTAGCACAAAGTAGATACTTAGTACATTTTTTTAATTGAATCACAAATGTCAGATGTTCAGGGACCCTCACTGCAATAGTATATGATGTACCCCTTTCAGGCATAAAGAACTCTGAGACTCCATTCCAACCCCTTTTCATGATGCTACTCCATCTACTCTCATCCAGACAACAAAATAAACATACTGGGATGTATGAGATGGAGTCAGCTCCTGGGACTTCATAGCCTTCTGGAAGCACTACCCTGATTCCTACAGCAAGCATCTGTTGACTAGGGACGTCATGTACTGGAACAGGATTCCTGATCAGATATTTCTAATGAAGACCAACTCAGTTCCCTGGTGACCACAACATTGGTTTCCTTATAACAGAGACCTATTGGGGCACATCTTTGTGGACTATATTATGGACCCACAAAAACAGACCACATTCAATTAGAATAACTGCCTTTCTGGCTGATACTCCCAGAGAAACTGCAAATTTATTGTGTAAACCCTAAAGAGTTGCTGAATCAAAATCCCCAGAGGAAACCTATATCTCTTCAAGTTTGTTCAAGAACTCCTGAGATGTCCATGAGTTTGGTTTCTACCAGTTAATAACTAATATGATCAAAGGCACTTTCAGCCAAACTGCAAAGTGAACCCCCCTCCTAAGATACTTGTCAAAATAAATGAATCAAAAATTTTGTGTACTAAGCATATACACTAAGTATACTATTCATAAAACAAACACAACTTGCCTATCGCATATATGCTTTAATCTCAAAATACCCAAGACTGTGAGCCCATAAAGAACTTAACTAAAAAAAACCCTTTTTTAAATAAAAGGAAACTGCACATACACAAGAGTGTATGTGTAGTGTTGGACACTTAAACTGCATCACAATTCCATACAGAAAAGGATATTGTGTCACAAGCAAAAAGAGTTTAAGAACCACTGCCTTGGGTCTATTAGCTGTCTATGATGATGATGGTGGTGGTGGTATTGATGATGATGAAGAAAATTATTATTATATCTCATGACTATTTACATTTTAAAAACTTGTAAATCACTTCATATATATTATCTTATTTGATCTCATTTGACTTAACCTCTCTGACCCTCAAGTTCCTAAGCTATAATTAATCATTAAAAATCATTTTCTACTAGAAAAAAGAAATTGAATCACTAGTCATATTTGAAAAAAAATTATAACTGAGTTTGACAGAAGCTTAGGTTTTATATATAGTAACAATGGGGTTAAACTACAGGATCTCTAGGCGTCCAGCTCCAAATCCTATGATCAAAGATGTTTTTTGGAGAATATTAATATGGTGGCAAAAGAGAGTAAAGTATAGTAGACAGAGTACTAGACTTGTAATATGGAAGCCCTGAGTTCAAATCCTACGCCTAATATTTATACTAGCTATTTGGCCTAGATAAATTACAATTTCATGTAGCGCAAGCAACTCCTTATGATTTACCTATTGAGTCATCAGATAAGATATTTATTAAGGCCTATTTTGTGCCAATGCATTCTATTAAATGTGGGAATACAAATATAAGTAAACAGAAAGACAGTTCTTACTTTTAAGGAGCTTACATACTAATACTAGAAGATAACACCTAAAAAGGGATTAGGGGCAAAGTAGAAAAGTAGAGAGAGTCAGCAACAGAGTCAGGTTCATTAGTGATCATGGCTAACTGTTGATCCCAGTTGAGCTCCTGATGTACCAGGCTTTTCATAGTCTTAGGAGATAAGCTTTTCATGAATTGAATTATTATGGAATTATTGATCATCATTACAATTTTGACTCATTTCAAAATTGTGTGAAAGAAACAATGTTGGCATCATTGACAAATAAAGATGTCAGAAAAGTATATAGTTTGCTTCATTGGGAATGGTGGTGAGATTAACTTGAACAGACTAAATTTGAGGCACCATTAAGAAAGATGTGGAAAACACATCTGAGAAGGAAGTTCAAAGTCATAACCCTTCCTATAAGTGTGATACTGGTGGCTTTCAAGGTGATACCTGGAACCAAGATGAGTAGACAAAGGGAGATTGTAGCAAAAGGAAAATAATTAATGATACTGCATATAAAAAATGCAAGGAAGATGAGAAGCCAACTAGAGAGATGGAAAATGGGTTACATGAGAGGCTGGAAAAGCACCAGTATAATGCAGTGTCAGAGTAGCCAGCAAAGAGTTTTATAGTCTTCTCTTAGGGCTTTGTGTCAAACTAACTAATTTTTCAAAAACTAAATCTCCAAGAAAGTCCTGTGGACCAAAATGAATTTGCTTTGATTAGGTATCCTAATATCAAAAAATTATAAAAATGACCTTTCCTTGTCATATCCAGATCCACTAAAATAGTCTATTCCATTTGAATATTCTGGCTGTGGCAAATCACCAACAATGAGTTAAAGGGAATAAGCCATAAAAAAGTTATCAGAAGTTTACAAAAGAATTTCAGACTACAAATGACCATTTGAAAACCTGATCCATCACTAACAGTAATAGAAATGCAGGTTAAAACAATTCTTTAGGTTCCACCCCATGCTGTACAAATTCGTAAAGATGATTAAAAAAAAACCCCAGGATCAATTATTGGGGTGGGGGTGGGGCTATGGGGGGAAAAAAGTACACTGATATATGTGTTAGTCTATTAACTAGCATTTATTAAGCACTGAGTATATGCCAGGCACTGTGCTAAACACAAGGGATACAAAAGAAAACAGTTCCTGCTCTCAAAGAGTTCAGAGTTTATTGGGGGAAACAACATGCAAACAACTATGCATGACAAGATAAACAGGATGAATTGAGGGGAGATTATCTCAGAGAGAAGCCACTAAGATTAAGGCACATTGGGAAAGCTTCTTGCAGAAGATGGTACTTTAGCTGAGATTTGAAGGAAGCCAGGTAAGCTAGCAGATGGAGATGAGAAGGGAGGAAGTTTTAGGCCCATGTACATCAGTTGATATCATTTAGTCAGCTAGATTTTATTGGTTTTAAGAGGTAGGTGCTTACTATGATAGTATGGTTGGTACAACCGTCCTCCCAAATCTCTGTAACTCACTTTCCCATTAGTACATACAGAATCCAGGGGGAAAAGTAGAATATAGCTTAGAGTGCATGTGACAAAAGGAGACAATACACAGTTTCTTTAGGTATTTAGATATTCCCTTTGAATATAGTACAGCCTTTTTTTTTTTTTTTTGGCTAGGAGCTGTGTAGCACCTTTTCTTGTGTCCAGCCTGTCCTCACCTTCCAATGTAGATATTACCATCAGCTGACACTGCTATTTCTAAGGCATCAATAAAAAAAGCCCAAATCATCCAGCCCTCTGAACTTAACCAAGTGCTCCTTCCACTGGTGAAGGGGAAAAGGGTGAAGGGTTGGGGTGGGGGAGCAGGGAGGAGACTAAAACCATGGATCTTCTCCTAATCCCCAAGAGATTCTCAGAGTATTGACCAGAACTCCTGGTTTACCACTTACTCAGATTATCTATTCTAAATAAGCTTCCTGGTTTTATATAAGCCCCAGAGAGCATGGCCAAGTCCCTCAACCAATCCAATAAACTCCAGGTCTAGTCCAGCCTTTGATTTATTGATTCCATCAAGAAGTGTTCTCACCAAATAAAGGTATCAGTCTTAAGTGCTAGTGAGGTGATGAATTGATTGACTCAATCAACACCCACCCTTACAGAAGAAAAGTAATTAAACTATGTAGACTCTCTCATCTGGTAATGTTCTTGGACTTATACCCCAAGAAAGTTGGGGTATAAGTATAGAAAACGAGTTCCAATAAATACTGAGTGCTCCTATTTGTGATAGCAAAGAATTAGAAACAATGAGGATCTTTATCACTTGGAGAATGACTGAAAAAATATGCTATATGAATATAAAAGAATATGATTTTGCAATTAGCAATGATGAATAAAGCATGGCAAGATTAGTGTGAATTGATATAGAGTGAAATAAGCAGAACCAAGAAAACATGATATGTATATGTGTGTATATATTTATATTATATGCATATGTACATATATGTGTGTATACATATGTGTGTGTGTACCAACAATGTAAATGACAAGATTACTAAAAGGAATTTGAATGCAGAGTAGGTGAAAAACCAATAAAAACCAGAAAAAAATAGAGAAAATGAAATGTCTCCTCCCTCAAGCCACAGTGGCAGAAGACCACTAAAACACAGTATCATGTATATTGTCATATGCAGTCAATATTTTTGGTTATTTTACTTAATTATCTTTCATGTTACAAGGGAGGTATCCCATCTAGAGTGTTTCTCTCACTCCCCAACCAGAATGATTGTGATGTTGAGACACATTGTTGTTATTGTTGTTCAGTCATTTTCAATCATGTCTGACTCTTTGTGACCCCATTTGTTTTTTATTGGCAAAGATACTGAAGTGGTTTGCCATTTCCTTCTTCAGCTCACTTTACAAACGAGAAAACTGAGGTAAACAAGGTTAAGTGACTTATCTAGGGTCACACAGCTAGTAAGTGCCTGAGACCAGATTTGAACTCAGAAGCTATCTGGAACTTTTATCCACTGCACCGCCTAGATGCCCTAGGCTAAGACACAAAGCACCAATAAAACCTATTTTTAAATTATCCCCAATGAGACAGAAGAATAGAAAAGATAGAGAAATAACAGGTGAGTTGCCCTTGTGTTTCACTGATACAGATGGAATGTAAAAAAAAGGTTGGGGGAAGAGTCCCTTAATAAACTCACTGGGCTGTCCTGTGAAAGATTGGACTTTGTCAAGTCACACAGGGTAAAAAGATACAGATGGTTTTCAATGTGCCTCCTTGATCTATCTCCATTGATGAAATCATAAATCCATTGAATTACCAAGTACATATTAGGTAAGAAAATAAATATTAGTTAGATAGATTTATTACATATATATGCACATATTTAATATACACATGTATGTATCTATGTTGCATAAACACAACAGAAACAGATGAGACATAATGACTTGATTGAATCAAATTACTGAAAGTTAGATACTGATTATAGGTCTCTTCCATTTGAGTATTATATGGAAAGACCCCATGGAAACATAAAAACTAAATCTCTCCATTATATCTGGCTTTACTGTAGTTATTTAAGATGGGCGTTGACTCTTAGTTTTATCCTTTAAACTTTATATTGCCATGTGGAAAGACTCATTTGGCCATGACCAGCCATTTTATTTCTAGCCACACAAGAAAAGAGTAAACTTGGCTTCTGTTCATTTTCTACTTTTTTTTTTTTTTAAAGAAAATAGAAGCAAGAAAAGGATACTTCTGTCATATTCTGGTCCTTTTTTAAAAGAATAAATTAAAACTCTAATTTTGAGAAATTGCACTTGTAAAAATTATGAGGGGAGTGAATCTTGCTCTAATGCTCTGCTGAGAATTTCTATCATGAAAAAATGTAAGTCTAATTTATTTTTAAAGTATTTTAAACACATCACATACCAACATTATTTGGATGATGGCCAGATGAAAAAATTCCATCAGGACTGACACCCTAAAAACATATGTTACTAGTAACCACTATTGAGCTTTAAAGAAATAAATGTCATGCTTTACCTTTGGCAATGCTGAGGTTGGTATTTTGTCAAATATCCACATTGGTAAGGTATACATAAACTTCATACCTAAGCACAGGCCAATGTATAAAATTATTTTTCCACATAAGAGGAAGTGATTTTTCCCTACAGTTTTTAGTATTTATTTGCATACCATTTTATAGTAATTAATATGACTTTAATTTCATTTTTAGTAAAATTCAAAGAATAACATTTGAATCATTGCAAATGTGCTTCATTTACCTCTGCTCATATTTTATATAAAAATCTGTGTTTTTCTACAAAAGCAAAAATTTTAAATGCCCCTTTCCCTCCTAATCTTGCTTGCTCTGTAATCCAATATAGAATTCTTATATCTGATATCTCTGGGAAAATCTGGGGTTTTAAATATACACCCTCAATTTTTTAGAGAAATATACCTAAGAGAACTGAGAAACTAAAATGTTTTCATTTGATCCATACGTCTGATTTTACCAGCTAGAAAAAAATTAACCAATATATTACAGTTTGCTGTAATAGGTATTTCATTTCAAGCAGTCTTCCCAAATCTACCATTTACAATCAATCATCTAAGACAGGCAAATAAAAGACTTTTTACCTTGGCAGCTAAGGATTATATTTTAATTTTTTCATGAACATTTACAAATTAAGGAATTTTTTTGTGGCATTTATATATATATATGTATATATGTGTATATATATATATATATATATATATATATATATATATATATATATATATATATATATATATATATAGCCTGCCAGTTGATGGAAGCTGATGTCCATTCCTATATCTTTGGAAGCTCATGCCACAATGTCTTCGAGAAAATAGGTTCATAAAACAATCAACTTTGATTTCCAAGTATCATAGATGTATGTAGATCTGGTAATGCTAATGAGATTAGAGTTTTTATATCTCATTTCTTCTCAGATTTATCCTCAGCACGGACCTTAGAAAGAATATTTGTAAACAAAGTGGTCCTTTGGATTGACTCTTTTAATGCATCGTTGATTCTTAGTAATGACAATGGAATCATTGGATTAAGACTTAAAGTGTTATGAAATTAGCCAAGGTAAGCCCAAGACAGACAGAAGAGAGACAGAAGAAAACACACAAGTAATAGTCCTCCTATTCTAATAAATGTACAGTTAGATTCAGTAACCACTTTTGAATGAATTATTGAGTCAGTCAGCAAGTATAGTGATAACTGACCCTTGTGAACTATTTCACAATAATTAAACACACCACTGGCTTCCTGGCTGTCCATGTCATAATGCCCTCCATTGCCCAACTGGACATTTTCAATGGCTGTCCCCGACGTTTGCAACTCTCCCTCCAGCTAGGTGGCAACAGTGGATAGAACACTGGGCCTGCAATTAAGAAGACGAGTTTAAATCTGCCTCAGATACTTACTTGTGTGACTCTGGGGAAATCACTTAACCTCTGTCTGCCTCAGTTTCCTCAAGTGTATAATGGGAATAATAGCATTTATTCACAAGGTTGTAGTGAGGATGAAGTGAGATAATATTTGTAAAGCAGTTAGCACATTGCCTGACACATAATAGTTGCTTTACAAATGCTTATTCCCTTTCCCTTTATCTCTTGACTCCCCACCCCCACCCCCAATCTCCATCTTCTGTCTTCCCTGGAGTCCTTGAAGTCTCAGCTAAAATTCCATCTTCTGCAACAAGTCTTAATCTTAGTGGCTTACCTCTGAGGTTATCCTTTCCCCCTTGATTTATCATAAATAAATACACACATATACATATTATTTTTATGTAGTTGTTTGCATGTTGTCTCCCCCATTAGACTATGAGTTCCTTGGGGGCAGCTAGGTGGCACAGGGAATAGAGCACTGGCCCTGGCTAGAGTCAAGAGGACCTGAGTTAAAATCTCATCTCATACACTTACTAGTTGTGTGACCCTGGGCAAGTCACTTAACCTCAATTGCATTAAAAATCCAGGACCATCTCCAGTCTTCATGATGTATATCTTGCCACTGTACCCAGATGGCTCAGGAGGAAAGAGTGAGGCTGGTGACTTTGCATAGCCCTCCCTCACTTAAATCGAACTCAGTGCAAGTAATGACATCGCCCCAATGTCATGGTCCTTTTTGAGAACAAAGGACAAAAAACAACTATGAGTTCCTTAAAGAAGGGACTTTCTTTTCTCTTCCTTCTTTCTTTCCTTCTTTTGTCCTTCCTTCCTTCCTTCCTCCCTTCCTCTCTCTCTCTCTCTCTCTCTCTCTCTCTTGATCTTTATCATTTACCAAAGTGCCTGGTACATAGTAGGTATTTAGTTATGCTAGTTGACTGACTGATATCACTAAATATGTCTCAATGGTTAAATATTAAAAGTGTGCCAAGTCAATAATAACATCATCATTATGTTAGAAGCTTGCAGCATTTCATAAACTAACAGATGACAAATTTGAACTGAAAATGTAGGCCTGAAATTTTTTAAAATAAGAATTCAACAAATAAACTGTAATAGAACCAGAGCATTCTCAGAGACAAACTGTTGACCACAATCAACTGACATAACATTTACACATAAAAATGTTAAAAACATTTTTAATAAATGTTGCCATCCCAACTCATACTCACAATCCCTAAGCTGCATGAAATAAAAAGCTTCCAAAATATAGAGACCTAGTAGGAGAAATCAAAACCATGTTGAACAGGATGGCATACATATTATCCTTGTCCTGTCTATTACCGGAATTGTCCCAAAAATACTTTCAATGAGCTTACAGAAGATAAGCTTGCAAAACTTTATTGAATTACAAAAAGCCTTTGTTTTATATACTTTTATAATAGTCTGTAGAACATAGAACATAAAGAAAAACTAACCAAATAATGATTTGTCCCAGGACTGTTTCTATCTGAAGCCCATTCAGAAGGATGAGGATGAGCTGAATAAAAGTAGCTGAAATTTATGTACTGCTTTAAAGTTTCTAAAACACTTTACACAAATGCTCTCATTTGAGCATGTTATCACTGCTGTTCCATCCATCTAATCAACTCTTCCTAATCACATCCCAGTTTTCCTTAAGTAGCTCTCTCAACTCAACTCCACTGAGTCACATGCTCTAAGTAAGCTACAGAAGTTGAACAGCGACCTAAAGGTCTCTGTTTTGGTTTTAATCAATTAATCTTCAATCAATCAACACTTAATAAGCACTTCCTATATGCCAGACACTATGATAAACTCTAAGGATACAAAAATGAGATAAAAGACAATATCTGGAGGCAGCTAGGTGGGGCACCGTCATAAAACAACTGCCCTGGATTCAGAAGGACCTGAATTCAAATCCAGCCTCAGACACTTGACACTTAAATAGCTGTGTGACCCTGGGTAAGTCACTTAACCCTCATTGCCCCTCACCAAAAAAAAGATAATATCTGCCTTCAAAGAACTTACAATCTAATAAATTTGCATGAATTCCTTAAATAGGCCCCATTGCTAGGCATATTGAAGGAGAAATGTTTTGCTTCACTCTTTGAAAATTGGAAATTATGTCTACAGGAGTTTTATCAGCATTTTAATGATATTATAACTTAAAGTGGGAATGCCATTTTTCCCTTTTGCAATTGAAAATTGTATATCTTAAGGAGTATAAATGATGTGCTATATTGTTATGACTTGCTCTAACCTACCCTTTCTGGCCTCATTTTATTGTATGTTCTTCTTGTTCCAAGACAACCTCCTAGCCATTCTGTCATCTCAAAATGCCTTCTCTTCCCTCCATGTTTTCATGCAGCCAGCCCAGTCAATGAAGAACCAAGCTCTCTGATGCCTTCCTCGAACCACTGCAGGTCTTTCATGCCTTTATTCTTTAATCTATACCTAGATTGTAGTCCCTCAACCTTTCCACCTTTTGAAATCCTTCTCTTATTTCAAGGCTCACCTCAGGTACTACCTCTTCCTTGAAGTGCTGATCCTACACCACCTTCTTTGATCCCCTAACTGAAAAGATTTTCCCCTGTTCGTGGTCTTTACAGCATTTTACTTAAACCTGTCCTTGCCCTCATCATATTCTACACTAGATTATATATGTATGGGTGTTTGTGTGTGAATAAATATACACTTATTATTACCTAGAATATTACCTATAATACCTTATTACATAGAATATTATTCTTTATCCCCCTTTTTGGTTTATGTGTGTATATATATGACTTCATATTTATATAAATAGATACATAACAAGGAAGGGAGATAAAAGATATTAGGAATGTGAATTTCATGTTGCATATGCATATTTATGATAATAATGATAACAAGTGACATGTATATTTGACTTCAAGATTTGTAAAGCACTTTATATAATGTCATTTAAGCCTCACTACAACCCTATGAAAAAGACACTATAGCTATTTCTACAAAGGCATATATATGCAAAGGGAGTCATGGAGTAAAATGTTTGCCATTTGAAAGAAAGAGCAAAGGAAGAAAAGAAATAAACCCTGTGGAAAAATAATTTCAGTAATGATTTTGTTTTTCTTAATCAACAGGGCTTTCAAATTGTGTAGCAAGAATTACAGGACACAGTTATATAGAAATGTTATTGTTATCATCATTATCATCATCACATGGAAATAGAAATAGCTTTCAACATGCCTTGGAACAATATACCTTAGGACATGAAACTGGGTAGGCTGATGAGTGCGTTTTGGTCCTTGACAGTTCCATTTTAGGAGCATACTATTCAAGGTAATACCCAAAAGGCCCTAGGGAACTTGAGACAATTAAATCACTTGTTTTACCACAAGTGGTGCTCAGTCAATGATTTTATTGACCTGCAATACTGTTCAATTAAGTATGTTTATTTTGATTCTACAATTAGCATGTATTTATGGCAGAAGTGCCCATGAAGATGCAAAAAGCTGAAGATTTCTTTTCCCTATTGCCTTACCTCCTATTTGTGAATAAGATTTCATTTTGGTTTATTAGGTTTTTCATTAAATAAACAGCCTTAATTTAATGACCTTATACTTGCAAGTGGTGGTATACTTAGTGCCTGAACTATTGGGCCTTTAAAGAATTCAGTTCCTTATGATGGACAGTTGATAGAGGAATGAGGCTGGAATCAATCATCCTCCTTATAGGATCATTCATTCTGGGTGATCAGCCACACAGTGGTAGAGTAGCCATCGTCTAAAAGGAAATTTTTCAGTGCTGCACCCAAAGGTTCAAATTGATAAATCAAAGTTTCAAAGCAGTGAAAATGGGAAAAGGCTACTCAGTTTTTCTCAAACTGGTAAGGAGGTCAAAATGGCAATCCCAAGGGAGTATTTGACACTAGAACTGGACCTGGCTCATTGCATGTCTCCCTTTTCCTCATCATTATGTCAATATTATCAGCACTCCTCTTTTCTGATCTTCACCTTCTCCTCTATGTCTCTAGTCATGAGATGATGCATGCAAGTATTTTGTCAACTTGAAAGCACCATACAAGTGTAAGAAATCATCTTTATCATTGTCATTGTGCCACTGTTTCTTCCTCTCTTTTGTCCTTTGTTGGTAGCCAGTTCTTTTTACCTCTACAAAATCTAAGCTTGGGCAATATCTATTTGAATGTGTGTAAAATGTTTGCTCAAATAGTTTCAGCTTTAAATTTTATAGAAATGCTCATTTTCTCACATTACCATGAAACTAAAATAACCAATAAATCCAGATCTTTATTAATGTTACTAGGTAGGTCAAGGAATCACAGAATATTAGAACCTTAGAATTCTAAGGGACTTTATTCATCATTTAGTTCAACTCAATGCTCTGTGTTTGAAATCCTCTCTTTGGCATCCACAATAAGCAATCATGTCTTTGAATGGCACCTAGAACACTAACTGGAGAGATATCTTTTCATCATACTACTCCTCTTCCTCTATTCTCTATTCCACCATAATGGAACTAGGTTCTTATTGTCTCCTAATTCTCATCCTTCCCTCCCTTCAAACCATATCTTGTTTTCTTTGCTTATGTCATCCCCCATTACCAAAATGTACAGTCCTACCAATACTGTTTATCTCTCCCTTTTTAAGGCTATCCTGTCCTTCAAGGTCCAACTCAGGTGCCACCTCCTCCATGAAGCCCTCTCTTATCTCCCCACTTTTTTAAAAACTAAAATTGATGGCAACATCTTAAAATGTGTACTTACTTTGTATTTATAAATATTCTTTTTATCATAATTATATATATACACAAATATATACCCTCCATTAATTTATAATCCCTTGAATAATAATGATAGCTGGCATTTATATAGCACTATAAAACTTTGAAAAGTGCTTTACAAATACTCCATCCTCAGCATGTTTCTCATTGAGGGAGAGAGGTTATGCTCAGAGTACCCTTTCATAGCATTTCTTCAATCAGAGTCTAGATCACTTGTTGGATATGTTGTAATAGAATGAATGATCTGGGGAGTGGTAGGAAGAGATGCTCAGTGAAGAGCTTTCTGAGTCCAAGCCTCTAATTTTAAGAATCTACATCAACCAAATATAGGTGTTAACACTTGAAAGCATGGGACCAATTGAGGCCAATTAAAAATGACTGTAACATATTTTCATGAAATAACCATCTCTTTGGCATTCCAGAATAGAATATCTAATCTCCTAATATATTAGAGAAACCCAACAAAAATGAAAAAAATATGATTACAATATTAATCTCTAAAAATCATTCCTTTGTCTAGTCATTAGTAAATTAATAAAATATTTTATGAGAAGACATGGGTAGGTGGTTAATAAAAGCCAAATATTATCTCTATATAAGCAGGATTAAAAAATATATCATACCAGTCTTCCAAAAAATTATAAAATTGAGCAACCACCTTGGGGAAAACAGATATATGTATATGCATTATGTTGTATATAAGCAGTTAAACATATGTATATAATTATATACATACAATATGTTTCTATTGTATAAAAATGAAAATAATGGATAGGAATCACTTAATCATCTGTGTTAGCTTGAGGATTAAGTATATTTTTAGGGTTCAAGTATTTAAATTAGAAGGATGATTATAATTGGGATAATGATTACAAAAGCATGTTACTTTCTCTTATGATAATTGGGCTGAGATAGGTTCCTGAGAGAAGGGGGTTGGCAGTTAAGTCAAAGTTCTATGTTTTGAATTTTCTATTATTTACAGGTGTCATCAACATACATTGTTCTCTTTATCTGAGATAGAATGCTGGGTTTTGATCAATGCAATTCTATTCAAATTGTCTATATATGCCTCTGAAGCTATTAGTCAATATTGCTTGCCATTGCCTTTTAGACAAAGCCATGGTATTCCATATTACCTCTGGCAGTATTGGGCATTGAAAAGGGTATTAGTTCCTACATCAGAGGAACTGAGTTTGAATTCTGGCTCTGCCACTTGCTACTGATGTGACATTAGACAAGTCACTGCACCTTTCTGGGCCTAGCTTCTTCATCTACAAAATGAGGGAAGGGGGTTGGAATAGATGACCTCTAAAATCATTTCTCTACGTCCAAGTCTTTGAACCCATGGTTCTTCTGTATTTGGTACACTGAAATAATGCAACAAAAACCAATAAAAAAGAAATCACATTTAAAAAAATCTACCTGTATAACAGACATTCAGATTTCAAAAGTATTAGTCTTGGGGTGGCCAGGTGGCGCAGTGGATAAAGCACTGGCCCTGGATTCAGGAGTTCCTGAGTTCAAATCTGGCCTCAGACACTTGGCACTTACTAGCTGTGTGACCCTGGGCAAATCACTTAACCCCATTGCCCTGTAGGAAAAAAAAAAATTATTAGTTTTACAAACCTCTGAGAAAATGGAAACTCCAAAGTTCGTTCAGAGAATGATCCAAGCCAGGGTGAAAAAAAAAAAAAATATATATATATATATATATATATATATATATATATATATATATATATATATATATATATATATATATATATATATATATATATAAACAAAATTGAAGCCTGAGGAAATCAAGTGACTTATCCAAGGTCACACAAATAGCATCAGAGATGATGTTTGAGGTCAAAGCCCTTTATAACCTTGTCCCCTCCTACTTTTCTTGTGTTCTAACACCCTCCTCCCTACCTATATTCTTCTATCCAGTGACTCTGGCTTTCAAACTGTTCCATAAACACACTATCTCTTGGCTCCTGACATTTTATTGGCTGCTCCCCATGCCTGGAATGCTTTCCACTTTCTAGTTTCACTGGCTTCCCTCAAGTCCTAATTAAAATCCCATCTTTTCCAATGCCTCTTAATTCTTGTGCCTTCCCTTTTCTGATGATTTCCTGTTTATCCTATATCTTCTGTAGTTTGTTTGTACATATTTATTTGCTTATAGTCCCCCCCCCCCACCATTAGGTTGTGAGCTCCTTGATGGCAGGGACTGTCTTTTGCCTCTGTTTGTATACTCAGCATTTAGCATAGTGTCTGGCACATAAAAGGTGATTAATAAATGTCTATTGACTGAGTGACTAACTGAAATGAGATTTGAATTTAAGTGATTTCCATTTGCCTGGCATGACTGAAAGACACAAAGGGCTGAGTTGTGACTGGTAAGGTCTTTTTAAGGTCTAGGTCCCTGATTCTAAAAGTCTTTTAAACTCAGGTTCTCCTCATCTATAAAGTGAGGGGGTTGAGCAATATGGCCTCAAAAATACTTTCAAGTTTTTCATCCCAGATCTTCTAATTATTCCAACAGTATTATATTAAAAATATTTAGGCCAAGAGTAATTTTTAAAAAGTTTCATATTCTATGTCTTTTGTTCATCTGATTGCATAATAGTGTTTTCTTATTTGTTTATAATAGAGGAGATGCCAAAGTTGACTATGGCAGTTTAATATTTCACCTTTATAAGTGGTTGTGCTCTAGGACTTCTTTTTCAATACTTTGAATATGCCAACAGACTTTAAGGAAAAACTTAAGATGAACAAGTTAAAATTAACATTTGATACTATAACCAGATGAGATATACACAACACATACATGTGTTTGTGTATGTATGTACATATATATATATATATATATATATATACACATACACATGTGTGTATAATTCAGAGTTGTTTTTAAAAAAGATTTTCTCTTACATTTGCAATGCTTAACTTAACACCTGAAGAAACATTTT
Organism: Dromiciops gliroides; assembly: GCF_019393635.1. Lineage (NCBI taxonomy): Eukaryota > Metazoa > Chordata > Mammalia > Microbiotheria > Microbiotheriidae > Dromiciops > Dromiciops gliroides. Next base: position 289,672,177 of record NC_057861.1, on the reverse strand, counting down.
AAAATCAGGAATACATGGCATTTTACTTGATGCAAAAGTGTATAGGTTAAAGTCATTTTTTAAAAAAAAAATTATGTTTTAATCCCTAAAGGATAAACATTTTATCCTCTAAGACAGCAGGATAAAGATTTTAATGGCATCTTGCTTTGGGATTCAAAATAAATAAGGCAAAGATGAGTTTCCATCTTCTTAAAACTAAATTACAGAGATTAAAATATATAAACACAAAATGAATGTATTCCATTTGCATATTATATTTCGCTCTTAAAGTTGATATTGAAGATTAAGGGTCAGCATTTAATCCTCGCTAACCTAATCCCTAAAATTACAAAGACAGGCATAAGTGCATGTCTGCTGCACTAAATTACCTTGAAAGAAAGCAAATTCCGGATGAAAAGAGAAGCATATTTATATTATGGTGATTTAAAATCTGTCGCCTAAACACATCTTCTCCCCTTCATCCATTGACCTAAATTGCACACTAAAAGCTTGTTTGTCTGCAAATGGGCAGCTAACACTTTGAGACAATCCAGAGATTCTTCACTTATGCAGAATCATGCCAACAATTTTTCTGACTATAATAAACACTGTCTTGTTCATATTCTGCAGGAACAAGAATTGAGTTAAAGAACAGAAGACTTTCTTTACAGTTTTAAAACCATTTCCTGGACATAGCTAATTATAAAAATTCAGATCACTGAAAGCAAGACATTGTTTGTAGAACAATACACATAAAGAATTCTCAGTTAGATCTTTCTTAGTATCAAAAAATATTGACTATTTCACTGAACTAAAATATTTCTTTTATTTGAAAGATGGGATTTTCCAAAAATTATGTATGTAAGAGTTTTATTGTTTTCCAATTTATGAAATTTGAAATCCACTATAATTAAATTTAAAAGCTAAAGAAATTACTCTTAAATTCACCAAACAACACCCAAAGCCCTATATTCTTTTCTCTAAATCAAAAAATCCTTTCAACAACCATGGAAAATATGTGTGTGTGTCTATGTATATACAAGGAAGATGCCATAATAAAGTAGTAGAAGTCTTGTACATACATGAAAGATTAGTTTTTTTCTATGTACTATTGATTTTGTCAAACTAAAATATATACTAATTAAGATGATTTGCTTCAATTACATTATATGCATCAATCTTTAATTTTTGGACACAGACTAATTCTACTATAAATTTTTATCAGCACTACTATCAAAAAGCATTAGATTTCTTCTTTTAAAGTACATCTCAAGTAACTTTACAAAATTCTAAAAAAAAATGAAAAGCAATCCATGTTGTTAAAACTTAGCATATGTATATAATATGTACATGACATATATCTAAATGCATTATGTATGTATGGATATAGACAGAGACAGACAAGAAAGACAGGAATTGTTTGTATAACTTTAAAAAAAGAATCTTTTTTACATTGTTGGATACTGAAAACAAAGATATTCTTTTTTCTCTTGACATTTCTCAAAGACAAGATAAATGATACTGAATTAAACATGTCTACAATCGTTATGTGTGTATTAAGTCCATATAAGTATATTTCAAATGCACCCTGTAATATTTTTCACACTAATCCTAGGTTTATGTAAATGGAAAAAAACTTCAATGAAAAGGTTCAATCATCTTAAAAGAGAGAATACACTGCAAATGATCCAGTGATACTCAGCATTTCAGGGCCAAACCCCTGCTGTTTAGTCATGGTAGTTACAAAAGCAGGCTAATGAAAGCTGCAAAAATTATAATTAATTTTCATTCTAAAGAAATCATTCTGCTCTAATCAACTGCCTATCAAATGTCAGTGCAAATTATGCTAAAGAAAAAAATTATTAGACCAGGTTTGCTGAGTAAAATTTTCCATACACTGTATCTGAATAAAGGGTGCCTGTGAGGGATTCACTTTTAATGAACACCCAATTACAATTACAAGCTAAATGAACCATCTGCCTTTTGTTGGTTTGTTTGTTTGTTTTCACAGCCTCACTGGTGGAGAGTGCATCTTCAGCTTAATTCTTATTCAAAATGGCAGACTGCCTTATCACCAGCCATTTTCGTCCATTGAGTTCTAAAAAAAAAATCTGTAACAGATGTTTTCAATTTTATGAAGAGGACAAGTATGTTTTATAAATACGTTCAAAACATTAAAGACTGGCGTTTATAATAATAAGGTACATGCCTATTTCTTACTGGAGTACTAAGATGACTAAGTACCCCTAAGCCCTAAATTAGCACATAAAGTATTCATAGACCAATACTAATAAAGACAAGTCCTGATGTACTTTATTAAACATTTCATTCAACTAAATGTGTTTTGTCTCTACCCTCTAATAGGTGATCATTTGTTTCAAAGGGGCATGCATGAGGACTTTCAATAATGACATCTATTACCAAACCTTTACAGAGAGGTTTAAAGTGGTTAGCTGGATATATCATCTGGCATCTGCATAAAACATTAAAAATGGAAAATCGGTCTCTTATTAGCATGTGTCTCATATTAGCAGGGCTTTTCCTGCTGAGTTTTGGGGACCATGTTACTATGAAACAGTTGGAACTGTGACTTTTATCAAGGCCATTTAGGGGAAAGAAAATAAGATCTTGGGTATATACTTAGAAAGGAAGTGCTATTTATAAATGATATCACTATGAAACACAAAGGGATATTTTATAAAATGAAAGTTTAGATTTTTTGTTATAGCATTGTTTATAGTACTCACTCTGTAATGTTGACTCAAAGCTGCTAGTTACATGTATTCTTTGTAATTCTTTTTTTTCCTTTTACATGAGGGATATTATTATCCTGATAGTGCTTGCAGAGCTTAGCATTTCCACTGATTCCTGTGTTACTTATATTGGAAACAGTGATAGAATGAACTTTCATGCTATTCATAATATATTAACTTAATACTAAGTACATTATATTCTGAGGGAGTTGGGTGGCACAGTGGACAGGGTGCTGGACTTGGAATCAAGAAGACTTGAGTTCAAATCCTACCTCCAACACTTACTAGCTATGTGATCTAGGACAAGTAATTTAACCTCTCTTAGCCTTGGGTTTACTCATCTGTAAAATGGGAATAATAACAACTGCCTCACAGGATTATTGTGAGGATAAAATGAGATAACATGTAAAGTGATTTGCAAACTTTAAAGTGCCAAATAAATATTGGCTATTATTACTCTCTCTTGCCAGCATACCCTTAGCCCTAACTTAAAAGAACTAACTTCTTAAAGGTAAAAGATCATCTCAGTAGCATTTTAGTTCATGGATTCTCTATAGAAACTGTCAAGGATACCAATTATCAGCAACAATCATGACAAATTTAGAAGATAGCTGTTCGTCTTCAAAGGGAAAATGAACTTTGATGAATATCTACATGTTTGTATGTTGTACATGCATGCATATATGTATGTATTGCACGGTGGAAGTTTTAAACTATTCTATAGAATGCTCTTTATAAAAATTCATGATTCTCAAAATCAGATTCTTATTTTTTAATTAAAAACAAAAAAACATTTCATGTAGCTAAATATACTAAAAAATACATCCACTGATTATAGCTTGTGAGTGGAAAGATGAGTTTGGGTCTAAATTCTTCCTGCTTTCAGTGGATATTTAGTTATCATCTACAATGGAAACTAAAATTTGCTACTTTAGAAAAGCAGCTTGCATACCAGGGTCCACTCAGTTTAATGGTGTCTGCTTTGAAGATTATTTTAATCTCCACCCACCCTCATTCTCAATGGGAAGAATGAAGAACATGACAGCTCCATTCTGAGGATTTCAGCCTCAGAAATAAACTAAATGTAAAATTCTTTGAAGGGACATCTTTAGCAAAACTACCTTTTAAATCACTTTACCTGTTTAGCTAAGAAATCATAGAGGTATGTACAGACACACATGCACATACATACATACATGTATGCACACATGCATATACATACACACATATATGTTTTCCTCCCTTTATCCTATATTTTTATTTCAGCATTTTCATCAGGGAAAACCAAATTCTTGTGTTTCATTTGTTCAATGCTACTTTTTGGTCATTTTTGCTTTTTTTTTTAGTTATTAAGCGATAATCCACAATTATAATGACTGCTTTGAAAAAAGACTGTGAAAAATTACACAATTTTAAATAAAATATTGTTTAAATTTTTTTAAAATTATTATGTCCATATAGGATTGTCATTAATTTTTGAACTATATTTGTCCATATATCACACCATGAATATTAATAATCTAAATAACAGTGCTGATGAATGATGCAGATATGGTACATTTAAGAGCTTAATTAAATATCCCATAAAATGCATTGCATGCTTAAATAGTAGACTACCTTAGAAAAAGTCCCTTTCTGCTAATATGCTTTTATTGTCTTAGCTGACTTAATATTAATGGAGTGGGGTTTTTCCCCCAAGAAAGAAATTCCACTCAAAATTCATGATCATCTTTTCCATATAGAAAATAATACATTGGGATTTTTTTAGAAACAGTATTTGTGTATACTTTCAAAATTTTTTTTCAAGTTGAGAATGAATATAAAATCCATAGATGACCAGGTAAAAAGCAAATGGCTTTTACTTTGTTTCTTTTTAATATCAAATGAATATTCACTAAATGTTAATTCCTAGCAAAATGAAACAGATAAATTGAATATGGCAGGCTTTCTCATCTATATAAGATAGAAAGCCTTCGACAAAGAAAAACATACTGATTGTGTTGTTTATGAGTAGAGCATTATTCTGCCTTATGGAGACTAAAAATACCCACATCAGCTTATTTACATTTGAATATCTGGATTCTTCCATTCAGATTTAAAGTCTACTTACAGTCCTTATGTAGGCAGTGAAGAAATGAAAAAGAACCAGAGAGGATACCATACTGGATCAAACCCTACATCCATGGAGTCTAGTATCCTAATTTTACCAATAGTTTATATCACAGATTTGCTTTACCAAAGCAACAAAGGCACAACAAAGAAACGGACACTATGATTCTATCAAGAAACAAATTCTTTCCTGATTCAAATAGTATTTCCTAAATTTCGATATTATGAATTCTCCAGTGACTTTTTTTTCATTTTACTCATGTGTAAATCATACAGAATTATTCAATTCCTTTTAAAAAACAATATGGGCTTTCTTCCTTCTAGAATGGTTTGGAGAGGGGCTCCTAACTAGGAAGATGGATACTCAAGTTCTCTTTTGGCTTTGCAACTCCAACCAAAATGATGAGCCCTTATGTGTTCCATGGCAATAAACTTCCTAGGTATATTATTCTCAGTGAAAACCAAAATTCAAAGCTTCTACTGTCAGTTTTAAATTTACTCCTTTCCGTTACATCAAGTGCCCTCTGCTTCTTTCCTGAACACAGTAAAAAGATGCACATGGTCCAGTTCTACTATTTCTGTCATTATTTCATAGACTTCAGTAAATTCTGCTCCTACTCTTCTCCTTTAGAGATTTATTAATACCAGCTTTTAGTCATCTGTAAATCCATCTATATTGCCTGTAAGCATTCTTGTTACCCTGGTCTGGATCTTTTCAATCTGTTATATGTGTTGGGGTGAAAGGTTCACGTCTATAATATTCCTGTTTTGTTCAAGCTGATGCAATAGAATTTTACTACATACTACAAAGAACAAAAATCACTGAAATTGCATATGTAAAATCATAAAGCTAACAAAGGGCAAATACCTGGGCCTTAGAATCATGTGGCTATAAGAAACAGCATACAAGAGACGTCATCCTCAAGCCATCTCTCCCATAGGAGTACTTCTCCAATTAATTGGAATAGTATGTCAACTAAATTGAACTGCAGAAATCATCTTTGTCCTTCTAAACCAAGAAATTAGAGATTTTTTTCAGAGTAAATTGTAAAAAAGAGGAGTAATAATTAAAGCTTGGCAGAATAATGGGCAGTTGTAACTATCCATTTCAAAGTTACTGATATTAAAAAGTTATGTGAAAGAAAACAAATTTTTAAAAGTTATTTGGTATAAACCTTCACTATGCTAGAACCATTATTTTTACATTAATCCATTTCTTATTTTTAAACATGTAAAAAGATTTTAAAAGGATCAAGGTTCAAAGCACAATGCATGCACAAGTATCACCCCCATTCCCCTCCCTCCACCATGCTACCAAGTTTTCATATATTATACCAAGGTCAAGAACAGGTTATATTGGTATGCATTCTTTAGCATTATTTATAAAATTTTGTATCATTAACTTATATGTTTTCTTTTGTAAAAAATTATAACATGCCTTAACAGACAGAGATACAGAAAAGGTCAGCAAAGTTTAGTAGATGGATGTTGGATTTGGATTCAGGGAGACTGGATTTGAGACTTGCCTACAATGAAGACTAACAGTGTGGACTTAGGCAAGTCATTTAATTTATCTGAATCAATGTCCTCATCTGTAAAATGGGAATAATATTATTGCCTATCTCAAAGGCTTATTGTTAAGGATCAATTGTTACACACACACATTATAATATATATATATATATATATAGTATATATGCGTATACACACACATATATATATAGTATATATGTGCGCACACACACACACACACACACACACATAAGTTTAAGTAACTTAAAACTGCACTAAGACTTTTGGAACACCAGAGAGAGAGAGAGAGAGAGAGACACAGAGAGAGAGAGAGCTATCTATCATCTGTCTGTCTGTCTATCTATTTGACATGCCTATCACATTAATAGGTAGACCTATTTCTATAGATTTAAAAGCATATACATCTGTAGGTCTCTAGACAGATATAGATATATCATATATAAAGTGTTTTGCAAACTTTAAAGTCCCATATAAATGTGAATACTTATTTTTGTTGTTGTTGTTGTTGTTTTTTATAGCATAATGAAGGTTAAGTGACTTGCCCAAGGTCACACAGCTAGTAAGGGTCAAGTGTCTGAGGTCGGATTTGAACTCAGGTCCGCCTGAATCCAGGGCCAGTCCTTTAGCCACTGTACCACCTAGCTGCCCTGAATACCTTTTGTTATATCCTAATGTTTTGACATTTTGTGATTTTTAACCCTGAAATATCACTTGACTTTTAAATGGTCAATCAGATAATAGAAACAAGAGATTATCTGAAGATATAAATTTCCCAAATAAAACTACATTAAAAAAAATTGTGACCAGGACTGGAAGTCTAATGATCAAACCCAAAGCTCTCATTTCAATAATTATAACATTTAAAGAATCAACAAAGAAGAGCCTAATGTTTTAGTGTAATCACTGTCCAAAAGCCAGACAGTAGGACAGTATTCATGTTCAGTGTGTTTGTTTTTCTTAACAAACCATATCAAGCCACTATCTTGAGGCTGGGGGTAGCATAACCTTTGATTGCCTAGAGGTGTGAAGTCTAATTTATTGTGTCTGCAATAATATAAACTAACATAAGGCATTGCAACTACTCTATGCAGAAAAGGTATACATCTCTTTTATTCTCTCAAGTCAATTATTCTGGTGTGATATTCTATTTTGTGGATAATCCATACCCTTTGCTGGTCATACTTTTCCCACTGGTTTTCTTGCCCATTGACTATTTCATTGCTCACTCTCATATCCAACAGAGAGAAGAGCAAATGAAATGCTAGTCAGTCAGTTTCCCTATTTGTAATAACAAGTGAAAGATGATTTAGCAGTGAGGAGGGTATATGGAGATTGAAATTACTGGCTAAAATGGGATTTGACTATGCACTTCAGTTACTCATGTTTTCCTAGGCCTGGAGTCTTAGGTCCTAATTAACCAACCCATATAGAATGCTACAAGTTGAAAGAACCTGAGAGAATATTCAGCCTACCCTATTCTATATGAAATTATTCACCTGTTACCATTAGAATATGATTTTAGGTATGAGCAGGAAGGAAAAGCCATCATTGAAACCAGTACTAAATCTCTGAAAATTTTACTAGACAAACCAAGTTTTATACCGCATACCCTTTCTCATTTCAATAGGAATAATATATGTTAATTAATAAATAAGAATTAATTGCTTTAGCACTCATTAACAAGGTTCTTATTTATTGTTTTTGCTGAAAACACAACCCAATGCAAGCCCCAAAGGGTTAATGCAGATAGATGAGCCGAAATTCATGAGCATAATCCGAAACAAGTGAGTTGAAGTTCTATCAGGTCTATTTCATAGCATCAGGGATTACTGCTAGCAATCTAATCCTACTGAGCCTAAGGGAGGTGCGTTCTATTGTATTTGAAATCCTGGCCAGGAAAGAACAGAAGGTTAAATGGGTGCCTTGCTCTGTAATCAAATATCACAGGCACTACTTATCTATTCAATGAACAACTGACGTAGAAAATCAATTAGGAAACAAATAGCTTCTTTGGAATTTTTGCCCAGGAAAAAAAGGAGAGAAAGGATAAAAGAAATTATTTTATTATGCATGTTTGACAGAAATAGAATGCTATGAAATCTAAGTCATTTATAGTTGTGTGACAAGTTTATACAATCTACACTGCTCTTACTGAGGAAACTTGTGTACAATTCTTTTTTTAAATGAAGGCATTTTAGGAGAAACCAGATCCCCAAACTCAAATAGATCCAATTGTGACTCAGTTAGCCAATGAAAGTAAAAGTCAGACCCAAAACAATCCCAACACAAAACACTGATTACATTTGGAGGAAAAGCTTGAGGAATAACACATACACACAAACACACATATTGTGATGGTTTTGATGACATGATTAAAATAATGTATCATTGGTGAATAGCATTCCTTCAACTATGCATCATCTTTTGTTAACATCCTAGGAATACTAAAAGAGGCAGCGGCAGCTCCTGCTGGTCTTTGTTCCCAGCAGGGAGATGTCCTTCCCTTTTGGTGGTCCTAAGGTTAACACTCTACCCTCTCCTCCCTCCCCCTTCCTGTACCTGTCATTCTGAATAGACTTCATAGTCCATGCACACAGACAAACAGGCTGACCTGGCCATATAGCCTGACCTTGGGCAGGCTGAAGATCACATCTGGTTATTAATATTGGGGCATTAAAAAATGTAATCTTGCAGGCCCTGGAGAAGTGGACTAGCAATTATGCACTATGTATTGCCTGTCAATCAAGAAGCATCATGTTGCTAAGTGTTAAAAATGTTCATCCGTACCTGACCAGGAATTTAAAAATAAAACTTCTCTTCAGTTCTATGAACCCTGATGAAAGAAGTCTGTTCAAACCCTTTATGTCCTCAGTTTATCTGTCCTTATGCTTTCAATTATTTTTTTATTCTGCTTTATAAGAGTTCTTATAGCATAATCCATTTGCAGGTTAAAGCAGATATAATTGGAAAAAATATCACCCTTTCATAGTCATAGAAGATATTTTACAAATGGGACAGAATACTTTTAATATTGTCATTGTAGTTCAGTGTGCATATAATTTTTTGAAACTGTGTCTTCTCATTCTTTACCACTGTAAATTATTTCATATAGATTTCTCTCTGAGCCTATGTGCATGGCATGTTCAGGGGAAGAAATACAGCAGTATGTGTGCTTGGAAAATACAAAATATGTTGCAATAATGACTGGCATCTATTTCAAACCACAAATACAAGAAAAAATGGAGAGAGGTTAGGCCTAACTAATCCTTTTCCTATAATTCACACCATAATTCTTACACATCCTAAGACACATGCTTGGTGGTAAAAGATATTTCTTATGGAAACTACAGTAATGTCTATGTTATCCCCCTTGGCAAGCATCTCTGTTATAAGAATTTCAATAGCTACTAACATAATTATTTTTCCTTTTTTTTCCTTTTTATTTTTTATACACAAACCAACAATTGTGTTATACAGCATAACTTTTTCAAAGCTAAGAAATAACTTTACCTGTAATGTAATGAAACATAACAGAAGCTTGTATGAAGTCTTTACTTTTTAAAAATAAATTTGTTTCCCCATATATTTTGTTCTTCTCAACTCACCAAAACCATTTTCTTTGAAATTGTAGCTGATCTGGGGGCAGCTAGGTGACGCAGTGGATAGAGCACCGGCCATGGAGTCAGGAGTACCTGTGTGACCCTGGGCAAGTCATTTAACCCCAATTGCCTCACTAAAAAAATGTAGCTGATCAGAAGATTCTCAATGATTTTTTTTCACAATATGAATATCCTCTGAGAATCCACTGAAAGCTTTCACATACACTTTGTAGACTACTATGAACATGGAGTTGAAGTCCAGAGTTCACATGGCTCACTGGAAGGGGCCAGGGCACAGTGGCCCATCCGTACACATACTCTATGAAATGGTGCCTACCATAATAATGAATTTTAGCACACATTCCAACTCTCAGTAGTCCCAAATTCACTGTCTTCTTAAAAAAAAGCAACCCAAAGATGTTTGAATTTGTAAGAACTACTCCTACAAAATCTCTTCACATTTACTTTTGTTCATGCACCTCCATGTTATCTATTCCCAGAGATCCTTTAAATCATACAAGTACATAGACATGAATTGATAGGCTATTTCTTTGTTTAATCACAAATCTCAAAGGTCTCTACACTTCAGGACTGGATGTGTATTAACTAAATAGCATCCAGAAGAAACAAATGTATATCAAAGTGCTCAACTTAGGTCAGAAGAGAGTAACAAACTCCTTGATAGCAGGAACTTTGAGACATCTGTCTTTGTATACCCAACATCCAGCACAAAGCCTTATATGTGGCAGGTGCTTAATAAATGTCGGTTGTATTAAAGTGAATAATTGACTATCATGATGGTGAATGTTCAATACATCCAAGTGACTGTTTTGACTGAATTGATGGGTCAGTTCAGTAGAAAAAAAATTCATTCACTGAAATAATTTGATTTTTTTAAGTGAACTGACTGGTTAGCTCACTGAATTGAGCCTACCTGCTCTTTGTTTTGGTAAATACTATTTTGTAGACAACCTCAACAGCCAATCATACCCACGTCTCAAGTAGATTCATGTCTATTCTGGGAGTGGGGGAGAGATTTTTGACTAGCATAGACTGATAAGTTATTTATATCTTTCTTATGTTGGAAGCGCTTCCTTAGGGATTCATTGCAGGTGGTTCATTCAAATCCCTTTGCAGAGCAATGGGCTGTGACAGAAAGGTAGCGTGGTATTGCAGAAAGAGCTTGGACTTGAAGTAAGGAGAAATGTGGTTTAAAAATCCACCTTCATCATGGGCAAGTTGCTTCAGCTTTTTGAGCCTCGGTTTCTTCTTCTATAAAATGGGAATGCAAATATCTGCAGTACCTACCTCACAGGGTTTTAAGGTTCAAAGGCAATAATGTATGGAAAGTGTGTTGTAAACCATATAAATGTCTGGTTTGGGGGCAGCTAGGTGGCGTAGTGGATAAAGCACTGGCCCTGGATTCAGGAGTACCTGAGTTCAAATCTGGCCTCAGCCACTTGACACTTAACTAGCAGTGTGACCCTGGACAAGCCGCTTAACCCTCATTGCCCTGTCAAAAAAATTTTAAAAATAAAAATAAAAAATAAATGTCTTGTTTAACTCAGTAGATTCAGAACATGTTTATTTGATCTGTTTGCCTTGGTTGTTGGTAAAGCTACAAGTTTTTAATAAATGTCCAAAAAATACTCCAAAACATAAAATTTCCTGTTCTTTCTCATAGCAAAATATTTATGGATAAAAATTCTGAATGATTTGTTAGAAAGCAAAACTCTAAAAGCTTAGGCTCTGAACCTGCCTTTCTGGAATAACAAGAAAATAAAAAAATTACAAAATCATTACAGTAGGCTACAAATGAGCATGCAACCTAGAGGGCCTGTGGAAATTTGATTCTCCTGGGACCTATAAGATTGCTGATCAGAAAATAGACTATATATCTGCTGCCCGGGGATATCTTCATGTATAAGGAAAGCAAATTTCTGCAACTATGATGAGACAAAGTATGATTCCAAAAAAATTACCAGACACAATCTTGCAAGGGTCACTGCAGAAACCCTATATTTTTCACTAACTGGCCCAGAAAGGTAATACTCAGGCATTTCTTGGACTGATAGCTCACAAGCTAGCCAGAGACTTCAACAAAAGAATAGCTGTTCTGTCCGGAGAAGCCCTCTACGTGATATTCTGAATGAAAAATACATTTTAATACATTATGATGAACCAGATTCTAAGAGGTAGAGACAGAGAGAAGATCCTGGAGTAAACTCACAGAGGGATGCTCTCCACGACTTTTCTGAAGCACAAGATGTAGTCACACCCACATATCCACCCTTGGAAGGAGGGTATCCATCCAAAGAGGAAGAAAGAAAAATTTCTCTATTCTATAAATAGGTGATTGTAAAATTAATTGAGGTCACCCTACATACAGATGAACCATGCAAACACCAACTAGCCAAAAAACATACCTACACACACACACACACACACACACACACACACACACACACACACCATATCTATAACCCTCAGAAACAGTGTCTCCAGATAGCCATCCACTCTAGGTAGCAGACAACATTTAAAGCTCAGTCACAATTTTAAAAAGAGTTTTGAGAAAAATCTTTTTAAGAAGTGCTGTCTTTTTCCTTACCTTTTAAAATAACTAAACATAATTTAACATTGTCTTGATGACTTTGGGTCATGGTTCACAGTAGGAAATTGCTAGACTTTGCAGCAGGAGACCTGATTTCTTTCCCAGAACTACCACAAACCAGTGGTGTGAGCTTAGGCAGGTCCCTTAGCCTCACAAGGTTTTGGTCTCCTCATTTCCTCATCTATAAAATAAGGACTTTAAATTAAGATCTCTTCCAGCCTTAAACATTTGTAGTTCTTTAATTCTGTCATTCTTTTATTATAAAACATCATTTATTTTAATGTACCAATGTAATGAAGCAGCAAGGCAAATGGAGATGCCAAGGATGTAGAATATAGGATTGAGTAGATACTAACACCAGCAATAGTCCTGAAACTTACTTTCTTGCCAAATCCCTGATATCCCTTTATTTTTGATCGGATACTTTTTTCTCACAAAGGTGATATAAAGAGTGTATAGATAGAGGATGCCTTAGGTTCTGCAACATGACTACCTTTCTGTAAAATTAATTATGGGATAAAAAGCGAAGCAGCCTCATCACAAGTGAAATTTCCCCCCTTCCATGCTATCTTTTTCCTCTTTACTCTATAACCAACATTCTGCACCCTGGGCTTTCTGCATCATCAGAAAAGGACTATAAGCTTTTAACCTTGAACTCACTCTTCTCCCACCAAATTTATCTATAAGGTAGAAAGAAGGTACAACCCTCACCATTTCAAGAATTGATGCCAGACTCCAAATCCCATAAATTCATCACCACCACCACCATCATCATCATCTATTGATGGAATAAATAACAAGCCAGAGGTTTCTCCATATTCTCCTTAAGGCTTAAATACAGGCAACAATAAAAATTACATATTAAATGTCATGATAAGATTGCTCAGATTCTTCACAAATTCTCTTCTGTGAAACATTGCCTATTCTGAATAACACAAAAATCCATTTGATTGATAATACGTCAGGAATAAGAAGATGGTAAAACCATTTCCAGAGAGTAACCCAATTGCCTCAAAGCATTATTATTCTCAGATATGCCTATAATTCTGAAATAATACTTCACTGGGGGTACAAAAAAGAAGATAGAATCAGTCAGGGGAAAAAATCCTTGTTTATCCTTTATCCAGTTTGTTGTGAGTGAGGTTTTGAAAGCTAGACAGTAATGGAATAGTCCAGTCATCAAGAATTTTGCTTTATGGAAGCCTACATCATTAGCATTTATAAAAACAGCCAACTGGTTCTACTTAAACCACTGGATTACATAGCTAAACCTGGAATGTACTTCAGAGACCATCTATCTAGTATCTATCAGAGACCATCTATCTCATTTTATAGATGAAGAAATCAAAGCCTATGGAGAATAAGTGACTTGCCCAAGGTCATACAGGTAATAAATATTAGAGGAGACAGGATTTGAACCCAGGTTTTCTAACTCCAGAGTCAGTATTTTTTCTACTATACCAGCTAACAAAGACCTGACTCAAGTACGTCCTAGGGAAGCAGTTGAGAAGCTTCACCAAAACAGAACAGTTTCATTAGATTTACAAATTTATTCAGATAAATGAAATATACAGAAAAAATCACACTATGATTCTGTAGCATCACGGTTTGCTGTCTTTTCATCAGCTATCCCAGCCTCCTAATGTCATATCTCGGAGCTCATGCCTGGCAGGAACTAAGCCACTTGGGTCAGTACTTCCTAAGGCCCAACTATCTGGTCTTCACCTAGGTATTTTCCATCCTGCCTCTTGCTTCTACTGTCCCCACCAAGCTGGACCTCTGAAGACCATCTCAGCAGAAGAGGAAGTGACCCAACTCCACACTCCTTGTGATGATGTGACTTCTCCTTCATCCAGCCATTTCCCACCTTCTCTCTACCTTCCTACCTCTTCCTCTGAGAATTATAATCAAGAATCTTACTACTTCCTCTGGAAAGAGCACATGAATATACTGCCCTATAACAACAGACTATCTTTGTCTCAGACCACAATTCCCTTCCTTCTCACCACACTTCTGTTTCTCCCTTCTTAGAATGTAAGCTTCTTAGCTCACATTTATATTTGTATCCCTGGCACATAGCACAATGTTTAGCACATAGTGCTAATAAATGCTTTTCAATCATTCATTCATTCTTTCTTTCTTTCTTTCTTTCCTTCATGTCAGCTCTGCTAAAAAAAAAGAAAAAAGAAAAAAGGAAAACAAAACAGTATTTTTGTCTTTTCTATGGAAATGAGGTCAGATATAGGGGGTGCCTACCGATTTCTTTACTGAAAGCTACCCATATAGAATATGATCATGTTGCTGCAGTTTAGTCAGGGGCATCATCTGTCACCACTCCACAGTTTTAGATAACTCAGATTCTGCAAATAATTTCAATAGCTGCCCTTTCTGAACCCTGACATCATACAACGTAGATGAACCAATATTGTACCAATCGATCAGCATTTTCTTATGCTCAGCTACTCTTTCAAGTTAGGTACATGTCTATTTTTTTCTTTTGATGTTGGCCTAACCATTTTTTACTTCTGCCCTTTGTCTTTCCCTAGAGGGAGCTTAGAATCTGTACCATGAGATGGCTAACAGTAGATCACATTTATAGAGTGCTTTAAGGTACTACAATCCATCTAGCTCTGCATTCTAGCTTGTACAGATACTGCAATAGAGGCAATCATATTCCATCATAGTAAGCTTTAGCATCTCACTCACTAAAGTACATATGGCAATTTTTACCGTGGAGAAAGTCCTATGAGTTGAGGCAAAGTATTGAGTTTGAGATGGCTATTTGCAACCTCTCTGCCCTACTCCCTCCCAGACCCCCAGATACATACAGAGGAGAAATATATTAAGCCTTTATATGCTGTTGAAGTGACCATGTTCCCTCCCTATCCAAAATTGTCTTTGGCCTGTACCTTCAGGGGTTATTGAGGTATTGGTGGCTTTTCGACTATTCAGATGGCAAAGCTGTCATATCTTCAGTTTCATGGGATCTTAGAGTTTATATCTAGAATGACCACCTCATTTACAGATGAGGAAACTGAGGTACAAAGAGACAATGTGACTTGCCTAAAATCATATAGTAACTTACAGAGGCAGGATTCGAAAGCAAGTCCTCAGAATGCAAAGCTTTTACTCTCTCTTGTAGGACTATGTTGTCTTTCTAATTCCTTCATCATTAACTCTGTTCTCAGATACAGATCATATGCTGCTCATTTTAACATATGCTGTCTCTAATCACTGTCACCAGCTCTTTTTCCACTGATTTTTTTCTTGCTTCTTTTGTGTGTTTTCCCTCATTAGAATGTAAGCTCCTTCAGGGCAAACTATATTGTAGCTTGTATTTGTTTTCCAATGCTTAGCACAATGTCTGGCATATAGTAAGTGCATAATAAATGCTTCTATCTCCTCTTCTGGTGTGGCATCTTCTGTGTTCCTTAACTTTTGTGAAAACAACAACGACCTGGTTGTCGGTAGCTGTGACCAGCCAAATGGAGCCCTCTCTTTACTTTCTTCAGTGAACTAAATAATCACAGTGCATTGAGTATAATCTTCTTCTCTATGGTCCATCTTGTTGGGGTCTATGCATTTTTACTGCTATCAAATTCATCTGTTAGACTGCTTCTGGGTTCTAGACTGTGCCTTCCCAAAAGGATGCTCTCTAGATAGTTGAATTTCATTGTAATGGCATTTTTTCAGGGTCCCAGGAAGGGACCTCTGCTTTTCAAAACAAATGAAATCTAGGCGTGCTTTCTTTTGAAAAACCTAAAAGAAATTTCAGCATACAATTAGAGATGAAGTTTATAGTACAACCACCACTGAGAGAGTAATACTCTAACATAAATTCACACCAAGATGTGTGTAATATCAGGGTTTTTTCTGAGAGGATTTTTTTTTGGTGAGGCAATTGGGGTTAAGTGACTTGCCCAGGGTCACACAGCTAGTAAGTGTCAAGTGTCTGAGGCCGGATTTGAACTCAGTTACTCCTGAATCCAGGGCCGGTGCTTTACCACTGTGCCATCTAGCTGCCCCTTCTGAGAGGATATTTTGATAAGATTGTAATCCTACCATATCAACCATTTGAGAGGGAATGTAGCTAAGGGATGTCACATAGCATGGTAGACACCAAAGATAAACTGTCTACTTCACATACTAGGGCAAACCCTGGTTCCCAACACTCTCCTAAATTAAAAAGGGAAAAAATTGATCAAAATAATGATCTGTCCATTTAATGCTAATATCAATGAGACTAAAACCAGTCAAATAAATAACACCAATATTTATAGTACTTGGTTTAACCCTTTCATTCGAAATTTGGAATATAATTGTAAATGTAAAACATTTATAATACTTTAGATTTAGGAAACATTTTCCTATTAGAAGCTTAGAGGGTCTCTGCAAGTATCAGACCCTGTTTATTAGAGATTTCATTGGATCATAGTTTTTGAGCAAGAATGAACCTTTGAAATTCTTTCTTCTAATCCACTCATTTTGCAGAAAATGAAACCCCAAGAGATTAACTGACATTCTGAGGCAGGATTTGAACCCAGGTTTTCCTGATTCCAAGTATAACACTCTATTCACTATACTGAAATGGGTGTTAGAGATCACCTAGTTTAGTCCTCTCATTCAACAGCTAAAGAAACTGAGGCAACAATAGGGAAAATTAATTGTCTTGAAGCAACACAGGGAGTATGTACAACAGCTGAGATTTTAACCAAGCTCTTCGGACTCAAAGTCCAGTTTTTTCTCCACCACACCCACATTCTTCCTCCAAAATTGGAAGTTCTCAATATAAAAATCTGGTTGGATGTCTAATACATATCTAATTGGGGCATGCTTCTCTCCCATTACACATCTACATTGGGGTAATCCATTGTCTATGAGGAACATGCAATCTGAAAGTATACCAAGTCTGAGAAAAGATTGTAGTGTGATGGTGACAAACTTAGCTCTATGCTGAATTCAGGGATGGTCCTCTCAAAGGAATGAACCTTTACCACAATAGGTAATTAAGAAATATTGAAAAATAAACCCTAATAAATGAAAGAATTTACATTAAACAACCTACCCTTCTACTGGAATGCATTTAGTCAGAACACAGATATCAAAGACTGAAGATGTTCCTAGGCAAAGTTTTGAAGAAGGTGAATCATGTCTTTGTTTCCTTTCCGTCTCCTTTTTCTCTATCTTTCTTTTCCTTCATGCCCTTTCCTACAGGTGCCCCATATCCTCACTCTATACCATGGTCTACTATAACCTACTCTGTCAATTCCATGAAGTAAGTGCCTTAAGTACCAAACCTAGACCTTATCCTGTAGCAGATTCTTATCTCTTCTGTGGACTAATCCCAACTAGCTGACATAGTTGAAAAAGCAGATAAATGAATCCCCAACAAGGTGATAATATATTATCTCCCTAAAAGATATTTTCATTTAAATAGATGAATCCAAGTAACCACACACAATTCTTTAACCTAAATAAATGTACATTTATTTGCAAAATTTCATCCCTTTGTGGGGCAATATTTTTAGGGTAGTAGAAACAGCTTAGGGTAGAACCCTGGAACTTTGACCCCCATCTCCTGCTCTAATGTCAAGACTAAATTTCTTCTTTCTGGTTAAATAAAGAATAGCCCTAAATAGATCTACATATTTTTCAAATAGTGTCTCTTCCTCCCAAAACATCATTTTTTTATTCCACAAGAGGATATTAATACATATAACAATGCAAACAACCATATTTAATACCCTTTAAATTTATTTTGTAAAAGAGGAGAATAAGGCCTAGAGAAGTTTGCAGAGGTATCATAGAATCGGTCTTTTAGAGACTGAGACCTCTCAGGTCATTTAGTCCAACTTGTACCTGAATGAAAGTCTGCTATATAACACACCCGACAAGTCCATCCAATAGCCTTTGTTTAATAACTTCAAGTAAAATAGAATTTACTACATTCAGAGACAGTCCATTCCACTTTTGTATAGCTCTGATTATTAATCAATTTACTAATCAACAGGCATTTATCAAGCCCCAACTAGGTTCCTGTCACCATTCTAAGTTCTGGGGACACAAAGGCAAAAAAAGAAATTGTTCCTACTCTTCAGGAATAAACAATGGAGCCAGGAGAAATAACCTTCACAGATGTATATAAGTATACAAAACAGATGCAATAAAATAAAATATAATTTGGGGAGAAAGGCACTAGCGGCCAGGGAGAATATTAAAGATTTCATTCAGGAAATGGCACTTGAATTGTACCTTGAAATAAACTAGGGATTATAAGGGGCAGAGGTGAAGAAGGAGTAAATTCCAGGTGGACAAGACAGCCACTGAGAAGGCACAGAGATAGGAGATGGAGGATTATGTATGAGAATCAAGAAGAAATTCAGTTTGACTGGATTGCAGCGTTCATGAAGAGAAGTAATATGTAATCAGCCTGGAAAGGTAGGCTGAGGATAGGCTGTGAGATGCTTTAAATTTCAAAGAGAGGAGTTGACATTTGATCCTAGAAGTAATAAGGAAAAATAGAGTCCACTGAGTAGGGGAGTAACTTTATGAAGATATTCCTTTCCTTAAGTAGGAATCTACATCGCTTCCTTTCCCACCCACTGCTCTTAGTTTCTGCTTTCTGAGACCCAATAGATAAAATCTACTTCCCCTTCGATATGACAGCAGACATGAGGATAACATGTCCTAGAAGTGTTCCTTTGTTAAACATACTCTTGATTACCATTGACTTCTTTAAAAGAGGGTACCCAGAACTGAACCAGACACAGTAGATACTGCCTGAACAAGATAAAGACCAATTAAAATATTATAAATCATATTCTGGGCATGATGCTTCTCTTACTATAACCTAAAAATTCTTTTCCTATGCTATTATATTTTTGACCAATGTAGAACTGGGACTTTGCCAAAATCCTCACATTTTCCCCCAACAAATGATACTTTCATATGAGTGTGTGTATATATATATATGTATATATATATGTACATACATATACACATATGCATATACATGTACATGTACATATACGTATACACAAACATACACACAGGGTGGGCCAAAAGTCATGAAGGGGTTTTAATATTTAATATCTCCTTCATTTTTGTTTTTAATTTATAATGCCATGGCATCATATATGGTATTTATAGGAAATGAATTTACATTATGCGTGAAAAATCAAATCTCATAAATGACAAAAAGTAAAGAAAAATAATTTTCAAAAAGTTATTAAAACAATGTGACTTTGGGCCCATTCTATACTTGTCCTCCCCATGAGAATATAAGGTAGGAATGGTTTCATTCTTTGGACTTTTATCTTCAATGACTAACATAGTACCTGACACATAAGTAGGTACTTAATAAATGCTTCTAGATTTGCTGATTGATAACTATCTAATCACACCTCCTACATCTTGTAATTGAGAAGTTAATTTTAAAAATCAAGTGTAGGACTTGACATCTATCCCTATG
The DNA here is from genome assembly GCF_019393635.1 of Dromiciops gliroides. Classification (NCBI taxonomy): domain Eukaryota; kingdom Metazoa; phylum Chordata; class Mammalia; order Microbiotheria; family Microbiotheriidae; genus Dromiciops; species Dromiciops gliroides. Next base: position 289,652,122 of record NC_057861.1, on the reverse strand, counting down.
AAATTTCATCTTATGCAATCTGACTTCATGTTCTACATTGCCTGTCCCTCCCAAGTCATGTGCACATTTGACAAACTTATTATCAATGTCTTTATCCAGATGATTGACAAAAATGTTAAATACCACATTTCCAGGACAAATCCCTGGAGAACTCTGTTAGAGACCTCCTTCCCCATTTACATCCAGCCATTAATGATTACACTTTGGGTCAATTCATTCAAATAATTCCCTATCCACCTAACTGTACTATCATCTAACCTCCATCTCTACATCTTTACTACCATAATAGCATCACATGTTTGTCAAAAATTAGTAGAAAAGTTAGGATTCAAATTGAAGTCTAAACTCCCAACCAAGGTACAAATTCCGAAAACTTAGTAGAGGTTTCTAGTGATTTTATGGGTAGAGAAACTGAGGGCCAGAGAGGGAAAGTAAATTGCCCAAGCTCACCCTGGAAGTCAGTGGTAGAGCTGGAACTCAGTCTTAGATCATCTGACACCTTGTATGGACTCTTTCTAAAATACCCTGAGCTCCATTTTCCTTGGAAATTCGCAAATGCTGCCAGATTCTGAAAGAGACCCATCAGCAGGATGGCTTTAAGGAAGAAGTGTCTAGAATGACTATTTCTTTGCCACTGTGAAGGGCAGGTCTCAGCTTTATGTTATGGCAACTGTTTGAATGGAATGATCCTAGAACCACAGAATTCCCAAATTGGAAGAGACATCAGAGAACAACTAGATTGCTTAGCATAATGCCTGACACACAATAGGGGTTTAATAAATGCTTGTTGATTTGATTTGAACTAAAAGAAATTCCTCTCTACAGCCAACAAATGGTCATCAAGCCTTTACTTAAAGACCTCCAGGGAGGAGGAACTTTCTAATCCTGAGGTAGCTCATTCCACTTTTGGGTAGTGCCAATCATTTGGAAGCTTTCCCTTATGTAAGAAGAATATCTCATTCTCCTCATCCCCAATTAATATAACTGGCAAGATGCTCTGTATTCTGATATCTTTTTCAGGTGAGAATGCTTATTTGATCTAGTTACAGAATCAACCAATCAAAGGTGTAAACTAGGTGTGAACAATTGCTAGACACATCCATTAAACCAACCAATCAATAAAAGGTACAAACAAGTCTTTAATCAATTTGGGAGAAATAAAGAACTTAGGTCACTGAATGAAAGCAGATGAAGTCAAACAGGAAATTTCTTGGGGTTGGTTGAAAAGAATCAGTCACTCCCTATAAGGCTTTGAATAAAGCAGAAAGCCAGTTGGGAATCCAGGATCCAAAAAGCAGGCTAGCCTAGTGGTAGAGCAGCCCCCAGCAAGCCTCTAAGAAAGAAGGTGGGAAAGGTTTCTGTTTCCTATCCAACATTCCCTTGATCAGGAGAAAACTTTGTGAATTTCAAAAGGTTGGAAGATTTAGACTCCCCATAAACTTTAGTAGCAGAATTTCTGAAATATCAGTGGCTGGTGGAAACCTCTGAGGACAAACTAAATATAACAAGGAAAAGCTAAGCTTTACGACCCTACAAGGGCACCAATCCTCAAAGCCCAGGAGAGAGCTACACATACCTCAAGCAAACTTCATGAAGACTGCAAAGGATAAAAATGACTTCCAAAAGTGGGGACTTGCGAGTTGTTTCCTTGACACATGTGCTCTGTAAATTTGAGCCCACTTTCACCTGGACTCTGTATGTACTGAGAGTGTTTTACAAACTTTTTGAAATGATGTTTTCAGCCAAAATTAAATACCTCTTTGTCAAAACGCATTGAGTCTGGATTGCTGGCAATCTCTAAGGAACACACCAGATGTAGTTCGGGAGCAACAATATTAGAAGCATTCCCAAACCCTCAGGATCACCTCCAGAACCCTAAGAAGGGTAGTAAGTAGTAAACTGCCCCTGGGGCCAAAGTACTAGTGTAATCCGAGGTTAAGAAGTAGCCTCGGATAGGATACCACACTTAGATGCAGCCTAAATTTGCCTCTCTATAGCTTCTAACCATTGCTCTACTTCACTCTGGAATCAACAAGGATAAGTCAAATACTCAATTACCTTATTCATCTTTCAAATACTTTAAGGAAGCTCTCTTGGGTTCCCCAAATCTATTCTTCTCCAGACTCAGCATCTTTCAGCCTATTCTAATGTGAAGTGCCCTCAACGTCCTCATAGAGGGTAGTTTCTCACCACTGCTTTTCTTATCCCTTTTATTTTTTTTAAGGTGGGTGAAGTCTGTAGATTGCTGCTATCACTGAGACCAATTGTCTTGGACCAAGGGCCCTTCTTGTTTTAAACTTCCTGCCTGTTCTCTCCCTCAATGCCTGGACTGGATTGAAAGAAAGAGTATGGTGGAAAGAACTTGGATTTGAGTTTTAGCTCGACTACTTACTATGACCTTGGGTTGGTTACTTCTCACCTCTGTGCCTCAGTTTTCTCAATTTTTAAATGAGAGGATTTGAGCTAAATGATCCTTAAAGTCCCTCCAATCCCCAAGAATCTATGATAAGTAGCCCTGAGCTGTAATTCATTAAGAAGATTTTTTTAAAGTAAAAATTAATACCTGACCACCTTGTTTTCTGGCAACCTATGCTATATGATTAAGTTCAGTAGTTGTTCACATACACACGTACTACTCTAGACAGTCAATCAAATGTTTCTCCTAGCTTCAGATTTTAAAAAAGCAGTTTGAAAAAGTCCTTTAACATGAGGAAATAGGAAGATTATCATACTTACTTGAATAACTTCTCCCTACCCCCGCCCTTTTTTACCACTAAAAGTAGAAGGGGGTAGAATTAGGCCTTGATAATGTGTTGGCAACAGAAACTCAAACAGTTCTTCCTTTAGTCTCATCCTACCCATCCTGGAAGGTTGAATAACTATCTGAAGGAGCCTGGATAATAAGAATTTCAAAGAGAACTGATAATCATTTAAATATAATAGGATTATAATGAATGTGCCTTAGATGAGGTGTTCAGGCTATTTAACTTCCTAGCACCTAGTGCAAACTACCAAAGAAAGCTAAGATACTTAGATTTTCTTTTAATTACTACACCAAAAACAAAACCAAAAAAAGGAATATAGATATCAAGGAACTCTTAACTTTTCTTCTTTTCTAAAATAAATAAGCACAGTATAAAAGATTGTTAGAACCTTCTTACTTTACCCTCTCCCTTTGAGAGACTTGGGAAAATGGTATCCACCTGGCAACATGTGCTTTATGACTGTTAGAAGCATAGCCCCTCCCTTAGCCTTGCCTAGTTAACTAACAGAGATGGCTGAAAGCCTTATATGAGTTGAATAATTTCACCAAAGTGCTAAAAATAGTTAATTAGAGGGTTTTTGATCTGCTCTTAATGATAAAGAGTATTCTTTTGGGTCCAGGAAACTCTTCCCACGTGTCAAAGGAAAGGACATCAACATTTGTATTCACTGTGTCCTAACCTGGAGCAGGGGAAACGTTTCCTGAAGCTAGATACCTAGCTCTGGGGCAAGCATGGACACTAACTTGTAGGAGCAGAGGCAAAAAAAGAGAATAATGTCAAGAATGATTAAGTGCTAGGTCTCCTATTGCATCCTTAGAGGAATGTCAAAATAGATCTCATTATCTTTCTCTCTCAACCCATCCCTTTTCCTAACTTCCTTTATTTGTTTTTTCTGGGGATAGGCACCACTATTCTTACAGATACCTAAGTACAAAATCTAGGTGATCATAGTCATCTCCGTACTATCACATATCTAATCCGTCATCAAGTCTTACAGACTTAACCTCCTCAACATATCTCCCATTCATTCCCTTCTCTGTAACCATGCCACAAGCATCCTCTTCTAATTCCTCTTCACCTCTAACCTGAATAATTGCAAATAACTTCAAAGTTGGTCTCCCTGTAACTAGTCGTTCCCCTTTCCAATTCATCCTCCATACAGTTGTCAAATTGATTAGATTCCTAATGCACATATCTCTAACCACATTACTTCCAGACTCAAGATGCGTGGATGGCTCACCATTTCTATTAGGATAAAATTTAAAACACCTATATTTGGCATTTAAAGCATTTCATATTCTGGCTCCATCCTATCTTTCCAAGCTGAATATCTATCAGTCTGCATTCCAGCCAAATTGGTTTACTTTCTGCTCCCCAGGTGACAGTCTGACTCCAACCTTTAAGACTTTAGTACTTTTGGCTTTTTTAAGTCTCATTTCAAGAGCCACCTACTTCAGGCAACCTCTCTTGAATCTGCCAGTTGTTAGTGACTCTTCGAGTGTAAGCATCTTGAGGAAAGAGACTCTTATTTATGCCAAGAGAAATTAGAAAAGCAGTGGATTTGGTTGAAAGAATTTGAATTCAAATACTGATTCTGCTCCATACTGCTTGAATGGTCTTGGGTGAATGGCTTTCAATCTTTCGGCCTCAGATTCCTCAAAGATAATCCAAAGTCTCTAACAAACATAGATCCTATGAAATTAGAAAAGCCCCCAAACTGTACCTAGTCCCTTGGTGCCATGTGGATCTCTGGCACAAAGGTTATGATGCAAACAACTGAAAAAACAACCCACACTTCTGAGATATCAATACTATGAATTACCTTTCAAAAAACATAGCAGAATAGTGTATGACTTTTACTTCATTATTGTGAAGCAGAACAGAGAGAAAGACAGACCAATGAATGTTTTTGAAAGCCCCATGAGCCAAAGGTTTAACATTCTCTACCTAAATTCCAAATAGCAGAAACAGTGAATAACAACTTCCTAGATGGGCAAACATTGCTCTAATTTGGTTCAATAGAAAGTATTAAAAGTCCTGCAATGCCCAGTACCTTGAGCTAGTCTGCCTCGGTAAATATAAAGCATAGAGAAAGAAAATCTTGTTTTTTCTCCTTAAAATTGGGAGCAAAGGGTTGCAATGGGGGTTGTGAGTTGAACATTCTCACTTCTTTTGAAAAACTTCAACATTCCTAAATGTGGCATCTTAGTAAATCTAAACTAGCCTGAAGAATGCCTACAGCAAGAGGTGGTGTAAATGTAATAGAAAGATCATATGACAAGATAGTTTAAGGAGATTGTTTTCAAGAATCAATCCTGATTTGACCAAAAAACTTGCACTGATGTAATGCACATTTGCCAAAATTGATTTAGTTTTACACAGGTTTGTTTCTTTTCCTTAAATCTCTGACTGTTAGATATACCAACAAGCCTAAACTTCTTTTAGTTTCGCTGTTACTATTGTACAAATCAAGGAAACTGAAAGAATCCACCCAAAACAGTTATTTTGATTTTTAAAAACTATGTTTTTAAGTCTCAAAATGTTTTAGAGAAAAAGTTGTATAAACTGACCCAAGTTTGTCTCAAATTCTGAAGTGCTACATCAATCAGTGAACCTAGATATCTTTAAGAGAGGGTTTTTTCTTAACCAAATCCTTTCCAGTTCCCTATACTTTTACCAGTCATGTGAATCTTGTGAACTGATTTTTCGTGCTTATTAAAGGTTTGTGCAGGGTGTTTAAAGCTTTTCCTCCCTGGGGACTCAGGATACTTGCTCATACCCTGCAGGAAAAGGTTTTAGTAATATACCTGAAATCAAATTAATTGCATATAAATAACTGGCCCATAATATTTAATTAAGTGTATTTTAAATTTCCCTTCATTTAAAAAATATATATTCACACAAATAATGAAAATAATAAGTCTCAATTAAACCATTTTCAGGATCTGGGCAAAAAGAGTTCAGATAATTGAGGGTTTAACCTTTTTTGTTCTCATTTTCTGAATAGATTTATTACAAACATGTTATAATTATGATCAGTGAAAAAAGTATGTTATTTGTTTTGTTGGCTGAATTAATTAATTTAATCAGTCCTCCCTTCAGACTTTCTTTAGTTCTACTGTGATTTCTTTTAGATTCTGAGGTATAATGCAGGGTTAATTTTCATGCCTGTTAGAGTTGGAAACATTTCAGAGTTGGAGCGCATCCCAAACTACAGTACCTAATATATTCTTCCATGTTTTATACTTACTAATCTGGTTGTTTGAAATATTCATATCATTAGTAATGTTATCATTGCAAAAGGACAGTCTCCAGAATAGTAGAGAAACCAGCCTTAGAGTCACGATGATATGGTGTCAAGGCCTGCCCCTGAGACATGATGGCTGTATGACCTCAAGTAAGTAACTTAACCTATCAGCATCTCTAGACATCTCTCAAAGACTATAAATTATAGAAGAAGAGTTTCTGATTTACATAAGTGGGAGAAGATTTTACTCTGGCAGCTATCCACACCAATAAAATCATAGGTCTAGATTTTTTTTAAAAAAAGAAAACAGCAAAATTAATCTGTTCTTACAGATATTCTGATAGAAAAGCAATTTCGATAATGAGTTCATTCAATTGAGGTGATATAAATGGGCATCAAAAATGGGGGGAAAAAGTTTGCCCAAGTATGTTTCATTTGTTTGATGTAGATGAGGTCTAAATTGCACTGAAAATCTTTCTGTTTGGTCTTTTTTTTTTTTTATTTCTTCAGTCACTATATACTAACAAGTTCTCCTTGTGTACAAAATGAAATGAAAATTTGCAACAAGGCAAATGTGATCACTTTAAGTTGCCAAACCTTATAATGCTGGCCCAGAAGTATATGTTATCCAGAGTTACCTGAGTGGTAGTTAGTCTACATTAAAAATACTGCCTGAATGATTACTCATGTATAACTCATATTGAATTGCTTGAGTTCTTGGGGGTGGGGGTGGGAAGGAAGGGAGGAGGAGAAGTTGGAACACAAAGTTTTAAAAAATTGATGTCAAGTTTTTTACATATATTTTGGAAAATAAAATTCTAAACATAAAAAAAAATACTGTGTGAATATCTTTTGTTTTTCTCTCATTCCATGCTGCATACATATGGACATAACGAAACTTGACTGAGCCCTCAATGCTAGTGGGGGGAAAATAATTTGAAAGGAAGGTTAGGAGACAGGACTAGCACTCAAGAATCTGGACAATCTGAAGGTTGAACAGTAAATGCAAATGATATATAATCACAAACAATATATATATATATATAACTAAAAACAGTTATACAGAGATATTCAAAAGTATGGAATAGCTGGAAAACAGAAAAAAAATAAAAGAAGGGTAACAGACCTTGAATAACTGGAGTGGTCAAAGTGCTGGAGTAACCAGTCAACAAAGAGGGGAAAAGTAGAATTGAGAAATAAAAATTTTTTTGAAGAAAAAATGAATGTTTATTCGAAAAATATGATGAAGAATTGCTAGAACTTAGTAATAGGAATGGATCTGAAATAAAACTGGAGGGATTCTTATATTAAATAATACATAATTATATAATTCTTATATTATAATTTATTATATATGTGAAGGAGAGATTCTTATGTAAGATTCTTATATTAAATAATATATATAGTTATATAATTTTACTCTCATACATATAGCACTATAGATATGAGAATATCTTCACTTTTATTTCACATCTATCATATAACATATGCAGTGAATTTATGATAATATATAAGATCAAAAGTTATTACCTAATGGCTAAGTGGTCAAAGAATATGAACAATTTTCAAAAGAAGAAATACAAACTTCAACCATAAGAGAAACTGTTCCAAATCATTAATAATGAAAGAAATGTGAATGAAAACAACTCTGAGGATGAGGTCTCACACCCATAAAACTGGCAAAAAAGACCAAAGATGAGAACAATCAATATTGGAGGGGTTTTAGAAAGGCAGGACCACTAATATAGTGGTTTTGGTCCAACCATTCTGGAAATCAGTTTTGAACTATACTAAAAAAAATGTGACTAAAATGTCCATATGCTATGATCCAGAAATGCCATTAATAGGCATTTACCTCCATCCCAAGGAGAAGGAGAAGAAAGAGAAGGAAAAGGAGGAGGAGGAGATAACAAAGAAGAAAGAAAGAAGGAAAGGAAAAAAGAAAGAGAAAGAAAGGTGTCATAATACTAAAATCTTCATAGCAGAGCATTTTGTGGTATCAAAAAACCAGAAACAAAGTGGATGACCATCAGTTAGGGAATGAATGGCTAAACATATTGTGGCACACCAATGTAATCAAATATTACTGTACTATAAGAAATATTGAATAAGATCATAAAAAAGCATGAAAAAACTTATCTGAACTGATATAAAGTAATCAGAAGCAGGAAAATAATATACATAATTATAATAATGATTTAAATAAAAACAATAACAAAATTGAATACTGTGGAAATCTATATAATCTATATGCCTATATATATTTATACACATATATGTCACGCGTGTTGTTTGATGAGAACTTCAGTATGAGACATTGGAAAGAACATAAGATCTGGAATCAAAAGAAATAGATTGGAATATTGATCCTGATATTTATTAGCTGTATGACTCTGGGCAAGTTACAAAACATCCCTGAGCCTCAGTTTCCTCATCTGTAAAGTAAGGAGGTTGGACTACATACCATCTGAAGTAATTTCCTTCTCTAAATCTATATTTGTATTATTTTATGAAACACATAGTTTCTACTTTTCTTCCTAATTGAACTATTTTTTTTTTTGCTAAATCAGAATTTCATACTTCAGCACATACCATCCTTCTAGAGCCAACTTCATCTGATGATTCTTTAGCTCCTATAGAAGATAGGAGTAAAGGCAGATAATTGAGGATGAATAAAAAAGAGTGGCAAGGTTTGTAAGAATAGTTTCAGGAATAAAAACATCCAGAATGATATGAGGCTAAGGATTTATGCTAAGGACAACTCTCCAAAAAGGCTCTATTAGACTATAGAGACATCTATTTCTATATATGTTTTATTCATGTGAAATACTTAAACATTTGTTGCTTGGATTAAATATGTGAATTTCAGGAAAAAACATTGACATGTATATGTATACCTGGAGGCAAAATGAAGCCATGTGGTGTGTATGGTAGTGCAATAAGGCAGACTGAGAAATAGTAGATTTACCGGGCCCAAACAGTATGAATCTATTTTAAACAGGTAGGACTCTTGTAGAGTGACAAAGGACTTTTCACTTTGTCCTTGCTCTTGTTTTATTCAATGATTATTTGTTTGTTTACTAGATTAATTCATTTATCTGTTATAAAAGTTTTAGCATAACTTCCAAAGTGTCTCATATTTATGTGTTACTAGCCTTTGGAAAAACTTTAAAGACTTTAAAAACTTTAAAAACTTTAAAACTTTAAAGTTTTAAAATGTGTTTTTGTTTCTTTCAACTTCTGCTTTCTTTGTCTTTTCCCATTCCTTTTTTCCCTTCCCCAGGTACCCAATGCTGCCAAATTCTGTACTGTTCCATAGGAAAATGTTGGGTACTTAAGATATTGTCTGTCACTTCTTGGAGTTTGTACATTTTAAGAAGGCAGAGAAAAAGATGATGGTGATGATAATCATTAATACAGAAGAATGAATCATTAAAAAATATAGGACTTCAAGCTTCCAAGGAAATTATATTTTTAATGGGGATTTTTCCAAATGCACCTGAAATCACATAACTAACTCTGGATGTCATATTTCATCTATGTAGGAGGCAGATCCTGTTCAGATAAGACATGATTCAATCTTTTTTGGCAACACATCTTTTAATAATTATAGGATGAACCAACTTTTTAAGGTGAAAAACCTATCAATAAATTGGAGTTAACTTCATGCTCTGGGTTCCAATCTGCCCCTATTTTTATCCACATTTGAGGAGCTATAAAGATCCCCATAACCCTTATTTCCCATGAAGTAAGCCACCAAGGAGTATATTATAAGATAAAAGGGTTTTTAATCTCCAGATTCTGCTTGGGCAGTTAGTATGAAAAGATAAGTGCTGGGAAGTAATCTGGGCAGTATGTTATAGAGGAATTTACTTGGATTAGATAGAGGGGTAAAGGAAGGTTGGTGAGGAATTAGCATGCTTTTTCTTTATCTCTGCATTCCCATCATTCTTTCATCTTCTTTTTTGTACCTTTTCGCCTTTTGGCCATCATTCCCACCCTGGATATGCCTAAAGGATTTTAAGTTGAAAAAGGTCTGCGGTGTTGCAAATGCATGGACCACAAATATACAAAATAACTCTAAATTAGGAATTATAATATTTCATAGAATTAAATTTTATAGAACTGAAATGAACAACCATGTATTAAGTATCTATCATATAAAGATCACAGTGTAAGATGTTGGAAGAGGTCCAAGGTTAATCGAAGACTCAGACCTTACCTCCAATATGCACATAGACAAATAACTTCAACTCCCTTTGCTTTAGTTTCTCATGAACAAAGTGAGAGTGGAACTAAATGGCCAACATACAGCTTAAGGGATGGGGAAAGAGGACATAATAATGACTTTCTAGTTTTTTAAGAGCTTTTATCTGGACCTTATATCCCAGCTCTAAATCTATGATCCTATGATTTAGTCCAACCCCTGTGCTTTACAGATAAAAAAATTGAGACTCAGCGAATTTATTTGATTAGCCTAGGGTAAAATACAATAGAAAGTAAGGAGAAGAACTAGGATTTGAACTCAAATCCTCTAATTCAAAATTCATCTCTCTACCTCACTATACTACCTCTGATTTTAAATGTCCTGTGTTATTGCTGTTGTTGTTGAGTAATTTGCAGTCATGTCCAACTCTTTGTGACCCCTTTGGGGGTATTCTTGGTAAAGATATTGGATAGTTTGCCATTTCCTTCTCCAGCTCATTTTACAGGGCAAACAGGGTTAAGTGACTTGCCCAGGGTCACATAGCTAATAAGTATCTGAGGCCAGATCTGAACTCAGGAAAATGTTTTCCTCTCTCCATGCCTAGCACTCTATCCCCTGCTCTATCCCAAGATGCTGAAGATGGTCTATCAATGTCATTTTTTTGATCATGCAAGGCCAAGAAAACCCCAAAATGAGGTCACGAAGAGTCAGACACAACTTAACTCAACAACAATAAGAAAATGTTGTCACACCCCCTTCTTGCTGCCAATACGAGTCCTAGGCTCATAACTGTAATAAGAGAGGAGACATAGAAAGTCTCCCCCTAGAGAACTCAGAAAAATGCTAAGTATCATACATGAAGGTGGCCCCTACCACCTTGCATTAATGGCAAAAAGTTAATGCATAGCTTACAAAATTAGAGAATTTTAGAGTTGGAAGGGCCTTCTGCAGCCATTCAACCTATAACAAAAAAGAATCTTCACCAAAGCACACCTAGCCTTTGTCTGAAGACCTCTAAGTGAGGAAGAACCCACTAACTCCTAAGGCAACCCTTGGTTAATGGGTTAAAGTTGCTCCCTCCTATATAGCTACAAATCTATAGTACATCCCTAGAATCTTCCTTCCCCACCTGACCCTCCTCCCTAACGTCCTATTTTTTTATTCAGGGTCATGAAGTGGTGGTTCTTTTTCAATCCATAATCAAGGGATGATCATTCACTTTGCTGCATAGAACCTGTTTGCTCCTGCTTTGTCCTGAATTACACTGACAAATTCCAAGCTATGAGCCTGAGTGTGGGTTCAGCCTGAAAGTGAACTTGATGTGAAGCATGTACAGTAGAGCTCAGAGAAACCAGCTGTTATGGAAGCAGGTTCGTGGTTGCTCTGCACATACCAGCTCCTCCTCACTCCACTCTGGGCCAAGACCCTTTCATCAGTGTTGGGCCTGGTTAACATATGACTGAATTGTATCACTGCACAGCATCACAGCACTCATTTGTAATAACGAGTAGTGAGTGATTCATCTCCTTCCCCCCCCCCCAACTAAAACTCAAGTAACAAACCAGAGAACTGAGGTAATTATTTTCTGGCAGCATATTTGCCTCAGTTCCCCAAATGTCACCTTTAGGATTGTCTGTAGACAAAGTGGTTTAAAAATTCTGTTTAGAAAATTAGTGGCTTTAAGGCTATATTCCCTAAACAAAGACATAAAGTGATCTGCAGTGATGGGCGGGGGTCATAATCAACCAACAAACATTTATTAAGCACTTACTATGCACCAGGCACCTAGCTGACTCAGTGGATAGAGCATTGGGCCTGGAGTTCAAATATGGACTCAGATATTTACTAACTGTGTAACTCTGAGCAAGTCACTTAACCTCTGTTTGCCTTAATCCACCAGAGCAGGAAATGGCAAACCATTCTAGCGCCATTTGCTAAGAAAATCCACTGACAATATTAGCATGCCATTGTCCATAGGGTCATGAAAAGATACACATGGTTGAACAATTGAACAACAACATAACAGTCTTTGTGCTAAGCTTTGGTGATATAAAGTAAGGCAAAAACACAGTCCCTGCCCTCAGTGAGCCCACACAATGGGGGAGACAACATATACATAAATCAGTACAATCTATGTACTGATAAGTACAAAAGAGATTGAGAGTGACCTTAGAGAGGATGGCACTAGAAACTAAGAGGGCTTGGAAAGGACTACTGAAGAAGGTGGCACTTGAGCTAAGTGTTAAAAAAGGTTAAGAGTCAGAGATTAGGGGCAGAGCAAGAGCATTGCAGGCATGAAGGAAAACCATTGTAAAGTCACAGACAAAAAGATGGAATGTCATGTATAAGTAATAGCAAATAGACTAATAGAGCTGGACTATACAGTATGTAGAGGGGAGCAATATGTTAAAAGAATGTAAAGATAGGAAGGGTCCAAATAATAGAGCTTGTATTGAATCCCAGAGGTAATAGAAAGCCACTGGAGTTTATTGGGTAACATAGTCAGAACTACACTTAAGAAGAATCATGTTGGTAACTGTGTGGAGGATGGATTAGAGCAGGGAGAAAACTAAGGCAGAGAGACCAATTTGAAGTCTATGGCAATAGACCATAGATGAAGGCCTGACCTAGGGTGGTGGTTATGGGAGTGGAGAGAACAGGAAGTAGGCAAGAAATGCTATAGAAAAAGAAATTACAAGATTTGATGACTAAAAGAGAAGATACCAAGCTGCTTACTTCTTTTTTCATTTATTTGTTTGTTTGGTAGGAAGATTGAGAGAAATAGGTAAAGAGCATTGTCCTTTTCCCATAATAATCTATAAATGGGAAATGTTTGTTGATTGGTATATATTTTATTCAAGAAATTAAGTCCAAGGAGGGGGGTACATTTAGTAAATCTACATAAGTCATATTTTACTATGATTCCATTAATCACACATCCTAACTAAAGAAACAGGGAGTGAGAACAGGGAGTGAGAAGGAAAAGAAAAGATCATGAGACATTTGAGAAGGGCATCTCTGGGACAGATACTATAATGATAGAAGAGAGAGAATCTTCCAGAATATCAGTAAATAGTATGGGAACACCGGATGGATGCCTTGGGAGAACAGAAAAGACAGCCCACAGGACATGGGAGAGCATAGTACTCCCATGATCAACTTCCACTAACTACAATTTGACATGAAGCTAAAACCATTATTTTGACACACAAAAAAATCCATTTTGTTACCACTCTGCCCTGGGTTCCCAATGCCTAGTATAAGCTTTAATGTCCATCTGTATGTATGAGTAAAACCCCATAGACGTGTGTGTAAAGACAAACTTCTATACTTCTAAAAACAAAGTTCTCTGTTTTCTGTTAACAAAATTTCTCCTTTAACTTGACTGTTTCTATTTAGATCACTACTATCCTTCTACTAACCCAAATTCTCAACCTAGTAGTTATCACTGATTTTTCATTCTCCCTCATGTGCTATATTTAATCATTTCTTTTTTGTGAATTCCACCTACACAATATCTCTCACATTCACCCTCTCTTATTCCACTCACATGGCCACCACCTTATTTAGGTCCTCATCACCTCTAACTTGTACTTCTACCATAACTTTCTAATTAGTATTTCTTTAATTATCTCCCCTCATTTGATCCATCTTTTAAACAGTTACCAAAATGGTAGATCTAACACCCAAGACTGACCATTTCATTCCTCTGCTCCTGAATTTCCAGTGGCTCCCTCTTGCCTGTAAATGCAAACTTCATAATTTAACTTTAAAAACCATTTACAATCAGGCTTCAGTCTACCTATCCAGGTGTGCTCACCTTCCTGCATTTATATTCTTCAGTCAAATTGTCCTGATTGCTGTTCTTTGTACACAAATCTTTCTCTTTTTCCAAGTGTTTGTACATACAGTCCCCTATGACAGATATAGTCTTCCTGCTATCCTCTTAACCTATTAGGATGGCCAGCTTCCTTCAAGGCTGAACTCAAGTGCCATCCCCTATAAGAGCCCTTTCATGATTCCCCTCAATTGGTACTAAACCTTCCCCCCACCTCCCCAATTACTTTGTATGTTTTGTGTTTATTGATCTAGGGTATCTAGACTATTTCGTCCTGGTGTAATATAAGCTCCTTGAGTTCAAGGATTGTTTTTGTCTTTGTGTCTTGGAGTGCCTAACACAGTGCCTCATGTATGGTAGGTGCTGAATAAATATGTGTTGGATGAATGAAAATTATAAATATCATCCCCACCACATAACACAATATACTTCCTGCCATTTGAAAAAAGTACCTATACTAAGGATCAGAGCTAACCAATTATATTATGATCTTTTAAAAAACAATAATTTATAAATTACTATTAGCTAAACATCTGTCTGATCTGTTTATTTATGTGTAAGTATTAGGCCTACACATACTGTCCCATGATACAAAATATTATTTCAACATTCTTATCTTTGGACATAATAATGCAATAGAATAATTTGAATTATAATTTCTTCTTTAAAAAATCCAGATGCTGGAATTAAATTTCACACTACATTTCAACCTTGAAATGAACATAAATCTGAAACTAATAAAAAATAGCAATATTTTCCATAGTTAGGTTAATGTTTAACAGCAGAGAATAACTTTTGTTTATCTCTGTAAACAGCTTTCTTCATCTAAACAAATGACTGCAATAAGATTAAGTGAAACATGTTTTTGGTTTCTTAGATACTCAGACATATTGCAATTTCCTTCTGCACAATGATTTTTATGCAAATATGTGCCACACAATCTCTTGACCTCTTTTGCCATCATACTGGGACAATGACAGTTCAATAATTGGAATGGCACATATCTGGTATATTTGATTTTAAATTACAAAGTTAGACATAAGCTTATTGAAATTAAAATACTCGTGACTCCCTGTTAATTCCAAACTGATCAGGTTATCATTGTTTCATATTAGAAAAAGAAAATAAGGTGGTTGGAGCTAATTGTTCCACTTTGATTTCCTTTCTCACATTTTTTCTCCAACACACCTCCTCTCATTCTCTCCTGGTCTTTGATTTCTAGTTCTTAACCCTAGTTCTCTCATCCATAACATGGATAATGAGAAAACCCCAAAAATGTTCCTTGGGGGAATGTTTCACTATAAAGTTACCTAAGGATTAAATCCCACTTGGGCTTCTTTGCTTATGATAGAGACAATCTATGCATTCACTATTCCCAGTTGATTTAAAATACAAATATGCAAACAGCATTATGGAATCCAGACAGACTAGTCTGCTTCACTTCTGGCAAATGGGAAAAAAAAGGGTGGGGAGACATAAAGCAGCACTGTACTGTAATTAAGCTTTTGATTTTGAAGGAGAAAATCTGTGGGCACCTCAGTTTAAAAAAATAGTATAGGTTCAGCTGAAGAGCAGGTGCTGCATGGTATTTACATTTCCTGCATAGAAATGAAGACTCACTAGCTGACCATGAAAATTCTTGACCCCAACTGACAGAAGGCTGGATTCTAAATCCAACCTGTAAAATACTTCAAAAGCCTCTTTTGTTCTTTTAGTTTAATTATCTAGAATTGTGCATTTGTTATTATGCTTTTTTATTGGGTTCTTTGGAAACAGGTTTGTGATGATTTGTGATATATAAAAACATATAATTGTTATAAAAATAGAAGATTTATTTTGTGGAAAAACATTTCCACTTATTGATTTATTCATTAATCAAATATTTTGGTGTTGGATACATGAAAGTCACTCTACTAGGAACTGTAGGGAAAACAACGATGGGAAAATTAACAGACATGATATCAATATGCTTATGTTTACCATTGGAGAAATGCAATCAAGTTTAGAAAACTGTTATGTTGAAAACACTTATTGTGCGTGAAAGGTTTAAGAAATTCCTAAATATAAAATAGATTGGCTAACGAAGCAGACTATGTTTCTATACTTGGTCCTTATCAATTTTACTTTAAATGTATTCATTATAAAGTTGAAATCAAAACTAAGGTGATTCTAAGTTCCTTTTGTTCGAGTTTTATTCCATGATTCAACTTTGTTTCATATGAGCTTTACTAGAGGAAAGCTCACCTAGGTAGTGTTATCTTTTTAAATTAGAAAAGTATAGTGCTTTGTACTTCAGAAAGTTCTATGAGAAAATGAAAGATTTTTTTTTTCCTCAAGGAAGGTTACAACTAAAATTGCTTTCCCTTTTTAAAGATATAAATAAATAAATTCAAAGTAAAATATTATGGCCAAAACCTGAATACAGCTATGCTTGGGTTTTTTTTCCTGTCATCGTTAGCAACAGACATAAAGGTATTCTGTTTTTGAGCCCATATGGAAAGATCATCAACACTTTCTGCTTCTGGGTCCTTTGCCAAAATACCATATCCCACATGCTTTTTACCTTAAACATAAAAGAAAAGGTGTTTTTCTGGTCAAATAAAGAAATAATTTTTACTAGCATGCATCTAATGTTTAAGCTGCCTAAATCCTGCCAAAGACATTAAAACGCCATCTGTAAAACAGATTTTCATTAAATTGATCATTTTAAAGTTAAGCAGCTAGGCAGATGATGCTTTAGGACTAACCTTTAACCTTTGACCTCTTTAAACTGGAATTAGGTCACTCACTTTTTTTAGGTAATACCACTTTAGTTGGAGAACAGGAGAGATGATCTATTCAAATTGAACTGACAAATTATGGTCTTTATAGTGTTCTAAGTCAATATGTTGTCAATAAGCGAAAAAGTAAAAAGTTTACTCACAGCTCAGTATTTGCCTCATTTTTTCCTTTAAAATCTAACTAACTAAATTGGTATGTGAATACAATTGTGAATTCAACACCTAAAATCTAGTGTAAATATAGATCATCAAATCAGAAACTCAGAAATTACTTTAAGTCTAATTTTAATATTTTCTCTTACAAATCATTGCTTTTCTTGTCATTGTCCAGATATTCTCAATTAAAACCAATATTGCTTATCAAGCAATTACATTTTGGGGTACAAGGCAACTAAAGCTTGCTGTTTCTATTGTCCTTCATTTGCTTGACAATGGCTTCATATCTGGCTGCCACACAGAGCTGCCATTATTCAAAAGAAGAACAAATTACAGTGGAAAATAGCATCCTTAAAATGGCGCAGAAAGGTAGAGATGTACAGATGTGGGCAATATAAGGATGGAGGGACATTTAGAATGATATGTACAGCACCATCAGTAACACTGAAGCTTTCTAAACCTGGAAAACTCCAACTTTTCTTCCTGATAAATGGAAATGCACTTGGTTGCTATGGAACATTTTTCCCCTTTATACTGATAGTATTTATTAAATACTTCTTGTTGGATACTGTAAAAGATTATGGCTTAATTTTCTAATACCAAATTCTAACAGTCTGAATATAAGGTTGCTCCCCACCCCAAAAAAAAGGCAAAACTGAAACTGTGTTCACTGAAAGTAAGAATGCTGCCCCACTAAACACCCCTAGCCACCCCATTGGTATTACCATATTAGATATATTTAAATGATGAAATATTAGGAAAGTTAGACATTTAAAAAATCATAATAATATAAATAATGTAGGAGGGGCAAGACTAACTTTTCTTTTTACTTCACAATATTATGAAAAGAAATTTTGCCTAAAGTAGCCAGTTATTTTTCTACTTGACAAACTCTGGTTTCCCTAATAGCTTTGAAATCTATACTTGCAAATAGTCATCCCTTTTAGCCCTTCGTGAGTTGGTAAACATTCAGAGACAATAGCAAACTGTCTCTGCAGTGAAATTTATGAAGGCAACTTCCACAAAGAATGGTCAATGACTATAAGCAACTATTCACTCCTCTCTAAAATGAGGAGGTTGGAGCAGCCTGATCCCTGAGGTTCCTTCCAACTTTAACATTGTATTATTCCATCCAAGTAAGACACCTTCAATAAATTTAAGAAAAAGGAAACATCACTATTCTACTATTTTTCATACTTCCATATATTTATAAAATGGAAAATTTTACACATTTCCATCTTATAATGCCAAGCATATTAACTTAATTGTTAGAGGAGCTAGCTACTTGAGTGTAAACACAGTTCATGAATATTCTATATGACTTCCAGGGCCTAGAGCTATTATTTATACAAAATTAATATTTTTCTCCTCCTAGGTATTCTGAAAATTTTAACACTTTGAACTAGCAATAGAAAGACATTTACAAACTTTCATCAACTAACCCAAACCATTGAAGTGTAATACAATTCCTCCTTTGTATTTTATCTTTAATATCACAAGCTTAAAAAACTTCCATCTTTTGCCGAGGCCTTCTTCCCTTAAGTACTATAAAACAAGTCTAACACTTTCATTCCTGCTCTGTAAAGTGCCTATATTGAAGGTAATACAATACAAATTCAAACACTAGATTCATGCCATCATGCATAGTATTTTTTACCTCTAATAAAACTTCAAACTGGAAAAATAAACCCCCCCAAACTAGCCTAATAAACAGAACTAAACCAACAAAATTAAGAATGTTTGTACCCAAGGTAGAAATCCAGTTTGTCCCCTCTTATGTTCATTTTAAAAATATGATTTGAAAAAACATAGGTACTGTAATCAGTAGTTGACTCCTAATAGTTTAGTTATCACTGATTTCTAGTATAAATCAATAGATAACACTTGCAAAATGGATTTTGTAATCATATTTAGAGCTTGTTACAATGACTAATGGTTTGCAATATTTCCTGAATTTTAATATGCTCTAGACAAAAGAAGTTTTTAATAAGTTACAAAGTTATTCATCATAGAAATGGATGTGTTACATTTGTATATGAACCAAGACAATCAAGCCAATCCAGTAAACACACTGAAGAGAATAAATTATCCAGTAATTAGGGTTTGGAAAAAGTCATGACAAGTTGTGTAATAAATGGTGTTCATCACTTGCACATATTCATCACATCTGCATAGTCTTTTCCAGTAAAGATAAAAATAAATATATTTGCCATACTCTGAACATATTTATTGACACCACACCCTTTAACATCTAAAAAAAAAGGCATGACTGGCTTGGGACAGAGGCATGTGAAATGATGACAATGTTTACTTTGAACACTTTCTAATAATGCTCTCTGAGAGTATGTTTACTCTGTGTTACTGTGAACACGGAGAAGAGTCATATTTTGATAGATTATGTTTGTCAACAGGCTCATATGCCAAAAGATGATGTCTTTCCCAACTCATGGACTTTCTCCTCCACTCCCCACCCCCACCTTGTTCTCAGTCAATAAATATCTAGCTAACAAAGTTGCTGTTAAAAAAAAAAAGAAAACCATACAAGCCCTATCATCTATGAAACTATATGGAAAAGTCATTTTATCT
>NC_057861.1:289625043-289627543 GCF_019393635.1 Dromiciops gliroides | reverse complement strand
GCAGGTATCTGGCTAGCCCTGATTAAGCACCAATCACAATTCTCCCTCACACTTCAGTCACCTCAATGGGCAACAGAACAGAAATTAATATTTACTGCAACCAGTCCTATCATCCTAGGGGACAATCACATTCACTCAGTTTTTTTTCCACTGCAAAATGTAATGAACACCATTTCAAATACCATTTTGATGTTATCAATCCTGGTGAGTTGCCCGTCTCTCAACCACTGCCTCAATCAACATCTCCCCTAGCTTAACAAATCATACGCAAGCACAACTGATGAAAATCCTTCAATCATTTTTTTGCAGGCAGGCATCTTAGCCCATAAACTCCCTTTGTTGGGAACAAGATGCACTTTATAAAAGCCATATCAGTTTCTGGCAGCAGGGTGAAGCACCAGAGGAAAGGTAGGCACATATTGGCTAAAAGTCTGTTCCCCTTCATTTGTGTGAGAGTGTGTGTGTGTGCGTGTGTGTGCGCGTGCGTGCGTGCGTGCGTGTGTGTGTGTGTGTGTGTGTGTGTGTGTGTGTGTGAGAGAGAGAGAGAGAGAGAGAGAGAGAGAGAGAGCCTACAAGTCTCCAGCTACTGTAATAGTAGCTTGATTACAGCTTAAGCTTCTCTGAGTCCTTGCAGATCTCTCAGTTTGCAGAATGATGGCACTGTACACAATAGCTGAGTGGCCTGAAACTTTAATGTTTGTTCTCAGCCTAGGACATAGGATCTGTCTACCTTTTACAAAATAGGTAAGGAACCATTCATATGATAAAACTGATAGGACTCATCACTCCAAGTCAAAATACACAATTGGTCATAATCAAAAGAATAGAAAACTTTCCAATTAAACATGCCCCAAACTTTAAATGCATTCTGAAAACTTCTAAAATAAAGGAGTTTACCTTTGTTGTATTCTGACAAATGATACACATGAAACAATTAATTTGTTTTATACACACATATCATATCTCCCCCTCTCCCCACGGCACCCCCCTCCCAAAGGAAACTATTATATACAGTCTCCACAGTGGGAGAAAGTATGGACTGAAAAAAAAAGAAACTAAATAGAACAAACCTCTCACTAATATAATGTGCTTAACAAATTCTTTTTAAAAATCATGGCAGAATAAAAGCATCAGTGAAGGTCACTGAGATATTAAGTATGAAGAATAGCTGTTTAATTCTCTTTTTACTGTAATCAAATCTAATCTCATCAGTTAAATCAAAGAGAGGAAGTGATCAGTTTAGGATACATCAGAAGATTTACATAGTTGGAAAATGAATCAAATTCATTTTGGTATCTGAGATGGCTAAAATGACAGGCTAATTGCTCCTGAATCAAACATCACAAAGCTTAGTGTGTAATTTTAATCATTGATGAGCTTCAGGTTAATTATCCACATGGCATGCATGCAGCTCTAAAGACCAGTTGAAATAATCTGATAACTATAAGCATGAAAACCTAATAATTTTCTAATTAGTCCACAAACAGGCCTGTTTACCTTTGCAGTTCTGCACATTCATCAATAAACTAAAAAATGTAACCAGGGTGCCCCAAAACAATGGCCATTTACTAGAGTTAAAGGAAATCAGGGGAAAGGATCTATGGATTGAAAGCTGCAACAGCATTCGTAGGTGATATTGCACTGACTGTTACAGAAAAAAGTTTTAAAATTCTGTAACCCCATTTGTATGTGATTTTTTTAATGGATGTTGCATTAGACAAGTTTACAAATGTCTTATATTGGGGTGGGGTGCTTACAGTAAAAAGTAAGATGCCTCGTTATAAATGAAGCTTTTCTACAAATTATACTCCTTTTGGAGGAGAGCTTTTGAGCTTTTTTCTTCTTTACTTGAAGGAGTCTGTACCATAAAGCATTCAGCATACCAATATAATTGTTAACAAAAATTATGGACATCAAGATTGTATTTCAAATAACATAACATGCATTGGTAATTCTGGGCAGACATTACATGGAATTGTGTGTAAGTATACATATATATCCATACTACAGATTACATCCTATTACACATATATCTATGTATAAAAATCTCACCATTTCACAGCACAAAATATCATGTCATACTTTCTCTTCTCTGTGACTTGAAAGAATTCAGCTTAATTTCTAAAAATATGCCACAGCACAATTATGTGTGTGAGCGAGAGAGAAAGAAAACCATGAAAATGATTATATATTTTGCAGAAAAGCTCACTACACTGTTGATGGCCACAGTAGCTGAATCCTAGACAATGCATCATAATCATGTGATAGTGTTTTTAATACTAATCATAAATTATTTTATACAAATGATCCCTCAATCCCTTCACAAGTTACACATTAATCAGAAACTTTAAACAATTTTGTGAGTTTTCTATAATATGATTACACAAACAAAAGTAGATTTTATTCTAATGAAATGACTTCTTTGAACAGATAGGCTGAGGGAAATACTTCAATTGTCATATGTATTTTTATACTTCAGCTGTTTGCTATCTTTGTGGCA
>NC_057861.1:289610043-289620043 GCF_019393635.1 Dromiciops gliroides | reverse complement strand
GCAGTCAGCAATTCTGAGTTGAATTTTACATGATCTGCCAGTAACCTGATTACTTTAACTTCAATATCATTACAGGAAAAGTATTTCAGGAAAAAATAATTACAAGAATTCCAACAGGAGACAAGCTTAATTGTATTGATTCAAAAGATGCATGTATAGAGGAACCATGTTGAAGAAATAATGTTATCTGAAATCTGCAATTTCTATGAAAATGAAATTGTCTTGCATGAAAGAGGCAATTTGAGATCAGTGCCTGCAAAAGTTGAGGTACTGAACTAACTAAATGATCATTTATGGCCAATTATCTTATGCTTTAAGCAGCAAAATATCAGTGTGGAACAACTTCAAGGCATGAAGGTTTGCAGGTTTATTTACTGACTGGTGTATCTATTAGGACCAAGAACAAGTGGAGCTGTCAGGACATAATGAAGGTAAATGATTAGTTAGCACTGAGACTGAACTCTTCTTCAATGCAATAAGAGTTAATTAAAGTTTACCACCAAACATCAACCAAAGCAGGATGTTGATCAGGTTTCAGCATTAAGTGCAAACAGACAATGGTTGGCAGCAATTAGTGCAGCTATCAAATGACATGCAATGATAATTATACATTTAAAACAGCTAAAGAGCTGGAAAAAAAACTAATCAGCCTCTTTGACTACAAATACTCAAAGGGCAGGAAACAGGTATCAGATTATTTCACGTTAACGCTGTAAATCAATAGAATTAAACAAGAAAAGGTTGTATGGGCACATTATCTGAAAGAGAACAGTTCACTGTACCCAAAATGAAATAAATCTGTTAGACTTGGTCTGTCAAAGATAAGAACTTCTGTAGTTAGTGAAAATAAGTTACTTTTCAATTAAAGTTGCAGAATAAAGACAGCACAAAGAAAGGTTAGCTTCTTGGTTTTGTACAAACTAAACAATGCAACAAGTATCTCAGTACTAAGTATTGTTATTTAAATGAAGTATTAACTTCCATTCTACTGTGCTGTCTAATATACCTTTTGGCTGAATGTTATTTGAGCAGTCACCAAAAAAAAAGATCTCCCTGAAAAATAGCTATATATATATATATATATATATATATATATATACACATACATACATACATATATGTGTATGTATGTATGTATATTTAGGTCATAATTATTTTAATCATTTAAAAGTCAAGATTTCAATATATGTTAACCCATACTTTCCTTTGGTACTTACTTCATGCCAATCCCATTCTTATTTTTTTCAAGGAGTCTGTATGAAATCATACCTCTTTCAGAAATTTTAATAAACTATTTCTCTCCTTGGCATAGTTATTGCACCCCAGCCTAAAGAAATTCTATAGCAATACATTACTGTTGTTCCTCTCTACCCCACCCCTTTTACAACTAATTCTGTTATGCTAGGGATTTGTGCACAGAGTTGGCTAATCCCAGCATTTCCCTAGAGCTGAATCTAAGCCATGGCCTACTCCCAGCACAAGAGTGTCTCCAAAAGCCCTTTCGCCCCCTTCAGCACTCATACACTCATTGGTCCTGACATTTTCACTTCAGCCATGACAAATGAGCTGATGGCTCTGATCAGATTGCACACGAGAACTGCTTTATCTAAAGATATATCATTAACTCTCATCACTATCTCCTAATATGACTCCTTTTGGTTAATGTCTTGTGAAAATCTGAGTAAATTTTAAAATATCTTAACCCTAAGTAATAAGAAACAAGCCATCAAAAAGAAAAAGGGAAACCAAATGTGGATAGGATCAGAAAAAAAGACGAGCATTAACTAAATGTTGCTCTGGGGATTTAAGGGACTGTACTCAACCTTTGCCCCAGTGCAAACATGCCAGTTGACTGCCTTTTAAAAGTCCCTTCCCCCACTGTGGGTTTATAGAACCACTCTATAATTTTTATATAAACACAAATAACACTTCTCAGATACATATGGCTGATACACAAGCAAACTCATTTCTTTAGTCCTATTGCAATATAACATATAAGTCATTTCAGTTTCCAAACTTGAAATTTGTTTTACATTTATGAATCTTTAAAAATCAATCTTTTAAAAGAAAGTAATTTTTAGGAATCTTAGTGCTCAGATTTGAGTTTGATTTTCAACAAGAAAGCAAAACAAACAAATGTTCTACCAGTGTAGTATTCCAAATGTTGTGGTAAGTAAAAAGCTAAGTTCCTGTTACATCTACAGAGTTTACAAAGTGTGTATTTGTTGTGACCTCTTCTTGCAATTCATCGGAGGATACGTATCTAGACAGACAGAGTCAACTGTAATTCAACAGATCTCTGGAATGGAGGTCAGGCTTTGAGGTAAAGAGCTATTCACTTTTGGACCATGCAAGAATCTCTTTATTCCTGTTCTTATTGGCATCAGTTCCCCCTTAGCAGAGCAAGAACAAAGCCAAGTGCTCGTGTGAGGTTTATGAATAAATCAGAGGTGAGCCACTTTAAGTGCTGCCCACGATTTCCTTGTTGACAGTGAGCTCTTAAACAGACTTCTAGGACCAGCAACTCCTGGCAAACCTTAATGGTGCCTAATCTGCACCCTGCTTCATTTCAAAAACCAAACGTTCCACCCTATTTTCCCTTCAAGTCTTCACCTTTCCAATAACTCAACTAGAAGAGTTAGCTATGCTTAGTCTTTTTTGTCTGCCTGTCCCTCGGGAATCTAGGAACAGCAGAGAAAGGACAACTTTATAAACTACTTTCTCTGCGTTGGGAAATTCTAACAAAAACAAGAAATTTTAAGTGGATTCTATTATCATATCTAATATCATAGAATCACAGAATCTTAGACCTGGACGTTGAGGACTATCTTATTCAATCTCTTCATTTTCCAGATGAGGGAACTGAGGCCTAGAACTAGAAGTACTCTCTAGACTGCAATAGAATAGACATAAGTATAATTTGTATAAGTTGGTTTTACAACATTTGTCCAATTACAGGTGAGGAAGCTCAGAGAGGTTAAGCCACTTGCCTATGGTCACACAGCTAGTAAGTGTCAGAGGAAAGATATGAACAAAGTTCTTTCTGATTTGAATCCTACAACCACTATACCCAAAGTGATCATAGGAAGTCCAGTACAGTCCTGAAAAGTTACTTATTTCACAGCACTCATAAGAGAATAGGTTACAGTAAGGAAGGAATTGGGAATTCTAATCACTTTTAAACTATATTGAGCTATATAGAACACGTTTAGCTGTGTAGTTCAATGATGGAATTATGAATCTCATAAGCCAAGAAAATAAGTCCATCTCATTAGAGTCCTTTAGAAGGGTGATGATTGTGGAATTCCATTTATCTTGGGGATATTCCACAGAACCAAACTATCCTGTGATGGTAAAAGCTCAAGACTATTCACCTTGCTGTATCCACATATAAGATCAAATATAGGATTTAAGGTCCCTGAGGAAAGGGATTGTTTCATATTTAGACTCACAGTCCATTGAAAGAAAAAGGGGGAAAAATACTACCTCTGTCATTTACTATCTTCTGTGACCTTGGACAAGTCACTTAATATCTGACTTTCAGTTTCCTCCTCTGTAAAATGAGATTTGAATTAGAAGGCCTCTAATGTCCCTTCTAGCTCCAAATTAATGATCTTAAGTTTTGTTTTTCCCCATTTACTTCTTCATTAAAACATCCTCTTGACACTGCTTATTCCACTACAGGGATGTATAGTTTTCCCTGAAGATGTCTTGGCACATTTTAAATGAGCATTGTAGTCTGCTAATTCTAAAGTTTATGGTCTTTATTTTAGAACTGGAGAAGACCTCAGTGTTCATTTAGACTAAACTTCTTGTATGACTGGTGAAAAAGCTGTGGTCAAAATGAGTAAATTATTTGACCAAGATCATAAAGGTAAATTTAACTGGGGCTTGGGTTTGAATGCAGATCTTTTAATTCTACAGCTGTTGCTCTTGTTCCTAAACCATACTGCCCCCCCCAAATGTATGTGAAAGATCCATAGCATTGTCTTAATCTTTATGTCCTGTCTTACAATGAAGTCTAAACCTTTTTTCTCTGATATATACTGCATTCAAGAAAATCACTTCAATTCACAAATTACAGAATCACTGAATCTTACCATCAGATGGGAATTCAGGTTTTTATCCATACAATCTTTCACCTGATACAAGAATCTCTTCTGAAACATCCTTTACATATGTCTATCTAACCTCTTTTTAATAAAATGAATATTGGAAATCTAATAAGGCCATTTGTTTCATTGCTGGATCACTCTAGCGATTAGAAAATTTTTACGTCAAGCCTAAATTTGCTTCTATGTATCCCCTCTTTCCTCTGAGAATTCTTCAAATATTGAAAGGCATGTCTTCCATTAGTCTTCATTTTTCCATATTTAACAAGACCAGTGCCATTGGACATTGGACATATGAGTTGGTTTCCATTGCTTTTGCCATCATGATTGCTCTACTTTAGATTCCAGAGAACACTAAGTAAGTCTCTAGGAGAAAAAGATTCCACACATGGTGAAAGAAAAAGAAAAGATAATCAACTACATCAATATATGTATCTCACCACCTTTACAAACTTTTATCATTGATCAGGAAGATTGTGTTTATATATTCACACAAATGTATATATAAATGTGTATGTATGCAACATACATATATGAATGACTCGTATGTATATGTATGCATATATATTGGCATACACAGGCAAAGCATATATGGAATACACTGTACCACAGCTGGACATAAACAAAAAATGATCATAGAGTCATATAATTTTTAAGAGCTATAAGTATGCAGTACTACTTCATCACTTCCTATGTGGTAAAGCTGAGGCCTAGAGAGAGGTGAAGAGCTAGGTAGTAATAAATCTAGGACTAGAATCTAGGTCCTTTGACTCTGGGTCCAATGTTCTTTTCCCTACAACAAATCTGAACCTTCTAAGAGAAACCCGAATTTTCCATATGGGAATGACCTTCCTTATTTCATGAAGTGATATCAGTCTCAAACTGAAAATTATTAGATCTTTTCAATTTACAGTGACATGGGGTCCCCAAAATAAATGGGATGAGTTGTGACTACTTATCAGACAAGCTTCACTCTCCACCCTCTCTTCAGCAACAACCATATGGCACACAGAAGTTCATATGTTTCTGTATTTTAATATTATTAAAACTATGTACTTCCTTTATTCTTTTGGTAAAGAAAATAGATTTTATGGAAGGTTATAAATTGTATATATTTTACCTTAGATTCATTTTTTTCTGGTTAACATGATTTAGAGGTAATTCATGCAGAATGTCTTCTTGGTTTTCCAGATAGGATGGAATAGAACTCATACAAAATTCATCTTTATGGGGAAAGGTTTTGTGTGTTAGAATGCATGTTATTGTATAATCAGTGCACACATGCTACTGTATTCGGTGCTAAAACACATTTTAGCAAAGGCACTTCTATTCTACCATGATCCTACTTGGAATTTGCTTTGAAAACTACTGACCTCAAGCACTAGAATACCTACATAGATTCTGCTTTTGACCTTTAGATCATTATGATGTCAGCTAATTTGATCTACTAAAAATCTATATTTTTAAAGGTTTTTCTTAAGGATTATGAAATGGATAAGGATATTGACAGTGTAACATAATGGATAGGCTCTGGATTTGGAGCTAAGAGATGTTAAGAGATGGGATTCAGAGCCCATCTCATAGCTATGCAATAACAGGTAAGTTACTTTAACTTTTAGAGCTGCAATTTCTTCATGTAAAAAAATGGAGATAATACTTTTACTACCTATCTCACAGAGTCATTGCAAAGAAAGCTCTTTAAAGTTCTCTGTCTCTGTCTCTGTCTCTTTCTCTCTGTCTCTCTCTCTGTCTCTCCCCTTCCCTCCTTCACTCCCTCCCTCCCTCCCTCCCTCCATCTATCCATCTTCCTCAGCTATCCATCTATGTCTGTATGTATTATCCTATTAGAAATAAAACAACTTTCTAATATGTTTTAAAGATAGTAATTCATCAGTTATAGACATATATTAAAAATACCTGAATATGATAAATATTTTGTTTCACTTGTAAGTTGTTAATGGATTTGGGAAGTAGGAGACAGGGAAATACCCCTGAGCTAGAATTTGTATACCATGCTAGAAGCTGCAAAGCAGGTTTTAAGCTTCTGGAACTAAGGAATTAATTAATTAATTAATGAAAATGTTAATACTGTATCATATATTATATATGTAAGATATCTATAATATTTTAAAAACGGAATCTTTATGCCAGAAAATAATGACAGCGAATCCTCATTAAATGACAATTTGACTTTAGCTATTAAAGAAATGTGAGAGACACTATGATCTTGGCTATATCATCAAGGATAACTAAAGCAAGTTCCAAGAGAAATTGTATGCTTTTAAGTTCTTACACGTGTCCATCTGTTCACATATAAATATATATTCTGCTTTCCATCTCATTCTCTAAAATCTTAAAATCTCTGTATCAGAACACTCTGGGCTCTTGCCCATTCAGTAAGAATGCAGACATCACATCAGCTACTATTAACCCATGTGTTATCCAGTGCAACAGTGGCTGGAAAGCTGCCAGTTACAACACATGGTGCTTGGTTAACAATGTTTTATGATACAAATGAATTTATTTTTTAAATTAGCACATTTTTCATATGGAAATACCTTAATAAGCCCTTCTACATGTTTGAAAGAACAGCCACCATGTGGATTTTTTTTTTGTTCTTTTAAAAGACACTTTAAAGTATATCATTAAAGTTAATCATAAAAGTTTCTAAAACAACCCAGAATTTCTTTACCAATTTCTAAAAAGTACTCTAGTAAAGAGTTTTGGTCATTGTACAACAAAGATCAAACACTTTTCCTAGCAAATAGTTGCCTCAAGAGGCAACCCTTACAATTTTATTTATATGAAAACACTTCTAATTTCCCAAGTTTCCATCTAACAAAAAAACCATTCCTTGAACAATTATGCTTCTAATGTACAAAAGCTAATTCAAGTTCTACAAACTAGGAACAAACAGGACAGGTTAATGTCTGGTGGAATCTGCCAACACTTCTCTGTGGTAACTCTCAATTGATAATTATGGTGACCTGAAACTGGAAAGAATCTATTTAAAATGCATACACATAAATAATTATCCACACTGCATCTGATTTACATATGCACAAAAGAACCAATTCCCACCTTTGAAAGTGTCTCAACACTTATGGTATTTTAACTGTCCTAATTACTGTTGAGAGAACATCATTAGGAGCCCTGATCACATTGTCAACTGTGAACCAGTTACAGCCTTAACTAGTGACAAGGGAAAGTCTACTGTAAATGCTTTGAAAAGTTAAGATAAAACATTCTAAGAAAGGATGAAGGGGGGGACTTACACTTAATAAAACATATCATATTCTTGATGATGATGGTGGTGGTGGTAACAACAGATTAAAATTTTATCTTTACCTCTAAACAGAGAAAACACTAGATAGCCACTTCCTTTTCCTCTCTCTTTACATCTGTCCCTGGCTCCTGTTCTAAACCCATGCCAAGAGTGGCAGGCTACTTAAACATTTAACACTGCCTAAGAGTTAGAAATGTACAACTTTCTCCAAAGTGTTGTTCCAACAAGTGAGACAAATATTTAACTCCTCTCCATAAACACATTTTACCCTTACTGAATTAAATGTACAT
Source organism: Dromiciops gliroides (assembly GCF_019393635.1). Taxonomy (NCBI): domain Eukaryota; kingdom Metazoa; phylum Chordata; class Mammalia; order Microbiotheria; family Microbiotheriidae; genus Dromiciops; species Dromiciops gliroides. Next base: position 289,612,355 of record NC_057861.1, on the reverse strand, counting down.
AATGTTTTATATTCTGTTTTTAACTTCTAAAACAACTTTTTTTTCAAGTAAAATACTGAGAATTCTTGATACCTAGTAGTCAATATTTGGCTAGCCTGTCATGTTTCTGATACTCTTTTACATATGAACCTGTGTTTATCATCCTCTAGCTGTGCGATTATCATACATATTACTTCACATGATGATGGAAACTCAGGACATCTTATAAAGTTGCTGAAATCTGAGCCTCTGCTTGTTTTCTCAAGTCTTGGACAAACATAACTTTAGGGAGAGCTGAGCATAGGCATAAAAAAAAGAGGAGACTGCATTTTCATCTTCCTTTCATCTTAGTCATTCAGTCATCCATTCAGTGCCCTATTCAACAGAGCTTTTCATTATGCAAAAAAATGCTAATCCTTTTCCGATGCTTTCACACTTGTATAAACCCCCATTCCTCCAACTGAAAAGCAATTATATCAGTTTACCTTTCTGTCAAAAACAGGATTAATATTCCAATACTAGAATCTCCTTTATTTCCCTATCTTTTTGCTTTAGGAAACTGGAAATTATTAGTGGAAGTATTCTGAGAGCAAGAATACATAGTTTAAATATGATTATGTTAGCCAATGAAAAAGAAGGGGGGAAACTTCAGTTACTGCAGGAACTCTCTTCTGTGACAGAACTGACCTTCTCTCTGCAAAGGCCTGAATAGAATGAGACTCACTCTGGTCTATTAATCAGAAACAAATTATGAAAGAATGTGGCTGGACTGGTTGACACTATCCTGTCTTGGGAGACTCAGTAACAGCCTAGTAACAATGTCCTCTTCATGGGTAATGAACAGCCATGACAAATGGGGCAGAGAAACTATTTATTTGCATATGCAAATTCTCACACAAGGGAAACATGTACAAACAAGTGTCATTGTAAGGTGGATTAGGCAAACAGCGCTTTCTTTTTAGGACATTCTGCAGCCCAGAACATTAGTCAGCACAATTAAAGCAGTCTCCATGGAGACTAATGAAATTTCACCATGGTATGAGTTAAATTAGATAGCTAGTTATGTGTTTCCACAATCCAACTTGAAATCCATTATTGTTTCAGAACAATAAAGCAATTGTGCCTAGCTGATCTTTGCCAGCTCAACAAGCTCCTAAGTTGACAATTTGCATATGTTAATATAATTAAGCACTAATTACATGAAACTTGTACATATTCACATGCACTTTCCCTGGGCGCTTTTTAGTTTGAACCTTGGCCAAGTGTTTAACCCTTTGAGTGGCTCTGGAGCAAAAGAGTTCTGCCTTGGGGGCTATGCCCCCAAGGCAGATATAGAAAGGCTCTTCCTTTATAAATACAAAGCTTAACCTGGCTTCCCATATTTCTAATAAGGCCAGAAAATATTTTTGTGTCTACTATAGTATGGGGACAAGGGATTGTGGGGTGGGGTGTGGGGGGAAATAAACAGATTATTGTTTTAAAAGGCAGAACCAGTAACTGAACATAGAAAAGAAATAACATTCACTTAAATAAAATAGCAGAGAATAATTTGCTGTCGTTGACATACTCAGACCCTGAAAGCTCAAAATGGTCAAAAACTAGACTTGGTAGGATGTCAGGGTCTGACAACAGCAAAAATAGAAAGCAGAAAAGGGGGGGAAAAGAGCAAGCAGCAACTAATGAGCTTTACATAAATATATGCAGAGGCAATTAAGCAATGTTAATTACTATGACAGCAGTTAATTGAATATAATTAGATATTTTAAACCAATGAATAAAGCATAGTTAAGATTAATTTTATTGAGATTAATAGTAAATAAGAATAGATTAACTGTGTGTTTTGACAGGCATAAAAAGTAGTTCTGCAAATTAAACAAGAGAATAGCTACTAGCCCAAAAATCATATATTATTTTAATGTCACACCTCAGAATCATCTCCTCAATAAACATGACTTTTCAAACCCAAACAGACAGGAATCTTGAAGAAAAACAAACAGCTTGCAGAGATTAAAGAGCCTTTTGTCCTTTTTCATGTGCATTTCTTTTAGCAGACTAAATTAAGCGAGTCTGGTGTACGTTTTTTAGGAAGGAACATTTCACACTGAATGGAAAAAATGTTCTATCACATATGAAATTCATGCAGCTGTGCGGAACTTGGTCCAGATGGTTTAAGACTATAAAACAACACCAAATGATAGACAGTAGGCCTTCTCAAGATTATCTGATAAAGTCACAACCTTATATTTTGACCTAAATTTTCTGCCTTGTATTGTTTCCTTCCAGATCATATGTGCATTTTAATTTTTATAACTGATTATAGGTTTCCCTAAGGA